>NC_133808.1:12267500-12450000 GCF_043250625.1 Sebastes fasciatus
GTCCATGCCAGTTTTTCCTTGCCAAAATTTAGTGTAAGTTTTCAGATTTTACACATTTCACCTTTAATCAGCTTTACTGCACCATGTTACTGTGTGTGTGAGATGTAAATAACTTATAGCAATCTAATCTAGCCTATAAGAGGAATCTATCTTGAGTTTCAAGCCATCATCACTAGAGTTTTCCTCTCTGTGTTTACCCTGAACTTCTACAATACATGAGAACTTTATGAGAACGAATTCACCTCAAGTGGAAGGAATAAAAGAACGGCAGGAATATCAAATCCTCAAGTATTGTAATGAAATCCAAATTGTCATAAGTAATCACAGGTATACCTGGATATTGAGAGCTTCACTGTGGCTCACTTTGCCACCAAGAAAAAAAAGAGAAATTTAAAGCAGGGCAACCAATTTCTTCCCAGGAGGTGAAATAATGACCCATTTGGACCCCCCGTAGTGTGTGCATAGGGTGTGCGCCCCTTCAACTTGCTAACCGTAGTCATGTGTTATTACCATACACACACACACACACACACACACACACACACACACACACACACACACACACACACACACACACACACACACTCTTTCTTTGTCCTGTCTGCAGTGTGCAGTTTTTCTTGTCTATAGACCAGTGCTGATACAGCTTGTTAAACAGTGACATCCATTGACTCCCAGACCCCCCTTTGAGCACATCTCACTGCAGTTTAGGGCTTCATGGGAGCGGACCAGCCATCACTCCACTTCTCCAGAAAAGCTGTAGACACCTCACAGAGCATGCATGTGCACTGTGAACATACAGAGGGATGAATAAACACAGGTTAGAGGGCAAAACATGTCATTAAAAGAAGAGAAGAAAAGTGAGAACACTCATAGATGGTTTGACCCACCTATAACTTGTTAGTATGGCATGAAACCAGGCATGACTTTGCCCTTATATTGATAATGAAAAAGGATTTCATATACCTTAAAACCAGAATCAAGAGTTGGCATGGTGTTATTTAAATGTCTTCAATGCCCGGTGAAAAAGAAATGGCTCTGCTGTGAATACTTAGTGCTACACCACTGCTGTTCTCTTCTTTACAGTATTTTGAAAAAACATCGCCGCTGCTGGAAATATAAAAAGCCTAATCTCCGTGAATTTAAATTAATTAAAATGTACGTGGTTGTCTGAAAAAGGCCACCTGTCCTTGACTTCATCAGTACTTCTTTATCCATGTGCAATGCAATGTATGTATTTTTAGTATATCCATATTTATACATACATAAGTCGCTTCTGGATTTGATCAGACTTGTCTGAACTGGTGACCTTAGTGTTTCACTGGACATTAGCTGCTAATGCACAGAGGTTGTTAGTGGATGGTAACTTTTAAAAATGTTACTATCAAGAGTTTTATTCTAATTTTCCACTTTTTAAAACACTAAATATACCACAGAGAAGAGAATAATAATTTAAAAGAAATAACTGCAACTTAAAGCTGCAGTGGGCAGAATTGGAGCTGTAGTCACTTCACAGAGCATGAATGTGCACTGTGAACATACGTCATTAAAGCTTAACTAGAAATGGAGCAAATATGATTAAAAAAAGTTATTTTTATAAAACGGTCACTATATCCTGACAGTAGTGCATGAGATCTTTATCCGAAAAAAATCATGTGCCCCTGTGTCCTCCAGTGCCCCTAATGGTATCTGCTAGATTTCACAGACCGGAAGAAAACAACCAATCAGAGCCGAGCTAGAGCATGACGTCTCTGAGCAGCTGTCAATCACTCGCGAACTCCGAAGGAAAACGGTCAAACTAGGCAGCTGTGATGTCTATTTATCTCCTCAAATGTTTACAGAAACATCTTGTAGTGTACTGTTTAGCTATAAAATTTGAAAGTTTGTGACCCGGCAGCCATGTTGAGATCAGTTGAGGGAATACCAAGCACCGCCCACCAGCCGGAGCAAACTTTCTCATTTTACAGCTAAACAACTCACTACGAGATGTTTCTGAAAACATTTGAGGCGAGAAATAAGCATTGCAATAACAGAATATTGATTCATATTTGATCAGCGCTGCCTAGTTTGACCGTTTGATCGGAGTTCGCGAGTGATTGACAGCTGCCTCCGTTGAATGAACAGCCAATAGGAACGCTCTCTCTCTGAAATGACCTGTGATTGGCCAAAGTCTCCCGTCACGGGATAGATGTTTTAAAGCCTGAAAACAGAGCCATGAGGAGGCTCAGAAGTCTAGTTATCTTTCGGAAAACTTGAATTACAATACGCTGAAAGGTTATTATGGAATTTATGACCAATTGATGCCAAAAATATTCCGCCTACTACAGGTTTAACTGTGAGAACGTACAGACGTCACCAGGTTGTTGCGTCTATGTTCAAAGTGTGCAACAGTATCTCTGATTTGTTTCCAAACCTGACAGCTATAATACAGCAGATATTGTCGTTGGAAATGAGAGGCAGCAGGAGAGTGAATGTGACAGAGTTCGGAGGAAGTGTTTCTCATTAATGTACAAAATAGGACAAAAACACGTGCAAGGTGCTGCTTCATGTCTGCAGTTATTGGCAGCGATAGAGTTAAATGGTGGTGCATGACAAACTGTAGTCAGAGTTTGTTTCGTCTAGTATAAAAAAAAAAGTGTGTGTGTGTGCATGCACGTGTATTTGTGTGCATGTTGTTTTCCTTGCAGGAGGTCAGAACACTACTGTGCTGACTGACTGTGAAGGATTATTATGGGATTAGGGGTGTCTCGGTTACCACGGTGAGATGATAATCACAGAGCCTGTCCTCTGATCTCTACAGGGATAGCGGCGTCAATCAAACTGGAGACACTCAGAGATGAGAGGGAACACTGCTGTGAGCGTGAACACGTGTGTGATGTTGTCGTCTCCGGAAAACAGGTGTTTACATGTTGTGCTCGTGTGTTGATGTTTTGTGCAAATCAAGAAGAGGGGAATAAAAAAAAAAATTATGTTTTTTTTTTTTTTTCATCTCACCAGCAGATGAGTGAATTTATGTTTTATGGAAATAAAATATGGCCCTCACCTCCCTCCCCTGCCTGCCTCCAGATGGTCCCTGTGGAGAGAGGGTGATTATCTGGCCCATCTGAGCCAGGGAACCTGAGAGTGTTGATGTTGGGTGGGCAGTGCGGTGCCACGCCAAGCCTCCTGTCCCCAGGAGCCTGAATACGATCCCCTTTACCTGCCCCCTGTCTCTGGTCCTCTGCCTCCCTCCTCCACCCCACCACCGGCTAGACTTACTGCAACTCCCCCCTCCTCCTCCTCCTCCTCCTCTTCCCCCCCATGTCTCCACCCTGGGATAGACTTTCTTCCACCTGACAAGGCTTGGCCTGGATTACTGGAATACCTGGACAGGTAAGTCTACTGAGGAAGGTGTCAAGTGCATGCATGTGTTTGTATGTGAGGCAGAGAAGGAGAGAGAGAGGGAACGAACAGAAGAGGGTGATGCTTAGCAACCCTACCAGGAGCAAAACAGCAACATGGTTGTTGGGAACTTGGCAGGGCACTCTGTTCCAAAGTCCTCTTTAGTAATCCCATGAATAAATAACCAGGGGTCACCAGCTCTGTTAATAAAGTCTTCCTCGTTTTGATTTTCAATCTTCTCTCCCTCCTTTCTCTCCCTCCATCTTTGTTGTCCCCGCCTGCTAATTAGGCCAGGTCTTCGGTTTCCCCGTCATGTGTGATATGAGTTTATCAGAGCTGCCTGTCAGGCTGCAAGGGGTCAGAGAACGGTGCTGTTGGACCAGACAGCAGCCTGAGCCACGGCACTAACTCAGCCATGAGAGAGGAGATCAAAAAACATCCTGTCTGTTTGGTTTTTCAAGCTCAAGCTCAAGCTTTCAAGCTAAAAAAGGCTCAACAGAAGACAAGAATTCATCATGGGACTGCTAAGCGATATTACAGCTACTGTCTGTACAGTATGTAACCGTTTCATTATTACCACTAGCAGTAAACAAGTAAATAGACCTACTATTTCATTCAAAACTTAACTGAATAAAGCTAAAGGTCATCTTATGCTGTTCTTGATGTGACACTAAATAAAAACACTTCACACATCTACTTGAACTTCACTTTCTTTTTGCTTTTATTAGCAGGTTTTATTCTCCAACCTCAGAAAGATTTAAATGAATAGATACTTGGGAATTTGGCCTTTCTGAAAGAACTGAAAACACAGGTCTTCTCAACTATTTCTTTCTTTGTTGGAACAGGTTTTACTCTTTCTTTGTTAAATTCAAATATTTAATTCGGTCTCGTGCTTTGAGTTGAAGATTTATTTTGAAGTGTAATGTAAATACTCCAGCAGCTAATAGCCCTATAATATATCATTAATGGATGGAGTTGATGTCTTTATGATCATTAATACCATCACACACAGGCTGACGCTTACACAGCCTGAAATATCTGTGCATTTTAGTGGATTGTTGGTATTGAATTAATAAATTAATACATTTTAAAATTAATAAAATTAAAGATAAGTGTGTAGATAAGATAAGTGTATTTGCATAATATAATAACTACCATCTTTCATCTACAATAGATTAGAGCAGTATCAGGAAAATTAAATTTAAGGGAAATTTAAGTAAATCAATTAAATTAATTTTTAATTTCTAAGGAAATTAAAGGATTTCTTTCTTATGAGGCACTTTTTTTTCGTTTTTTGTGAGTGGAACAAGACATAAGATTCTGCAATTGGGGGACAAAAGGAGGAATGTATGCGTGGATGAATCAATGTAGCAGTATTACTGCCTTACAACGTCAATTAGAATTGTATTTTGTTGTGCAGCATTCCCTATGACATTATCATTTGTCCTTAAATGTTCATTCAATCTGTCTCATTCAACATTACCATCAGTTGTGTTGGATTCCTGATTAATTTGAAATCTCTTTTCTACATTTTGCACTGCTGCAGCACATCACCGGGATGCACCGCAGTGCATTCAAGAGAGGGCAGTGTAACCACACATGTGGGGTTTGCTTGAGGCTTTCCTCTATTCCACTATCTATCTCTCACACATATATACAATGTTACTATTTCTAAACACCACATGTACATTTACGTTAGCTCCACTCTTCCATCGCTGCAAATCAAACCTCTCTAGCAGCAACTTATTTTTTGTCTCCAACTGATATTTGTCAAGGTGAAATGGTTGAGAGAGAAAAAAAGAAGTATGACTAATATAATTTCAACAGACATTTCAACAGTCAGAGTGAAAAACCCAGTGGTCAAGCTGTGAGGAAAGAGCTGCACCTGGTAATTGCTGCAACACCCACTGACCCCTGTGCAACGTGCATCAGCATACCCCCATGACTACATGTAAGAAAATTGCTTCATAGTTAGTGCATTATTGTTTCAGTGAACGCAGAGAGGTTGCTTTTCCTGGCCCTGGGTGGCATCATTAACACAGTCTGGAGTAACACGTTTAAATCAGATGGCATTGTCACAGGTGTAACTACTGCTGTTCATGCATGTGATTAATGTCCCCTTTTTTTATTAATTTCCTACGTTGGCTGAGTAGCCCTCGCATTTGTGATTAATGAACCTGCAGCCTAATAGAATATAATGATGGTTTGCTACATATTTTGTGCGTGTATGTGTGTTCGCTTTATAACTGGTACCAGCGTGTAGCATCCTTCAAATCCCAGTTCAGTCAATGGTCACAGCCAAAGTTCATGCTACAGGAAATCACGCTCAACACTTGGAGTATCTGTGTCTTAAAAAAAGCAGAGTGGAGTCACGATAGGGGCGATGTATCGGGCTTTCCTGCTACAGTAAATCTTAGAGACAAAGGCACAGAAACTGGCACAGCCCTTGCATGCGAAGTTAGCGTCAGGCTGATACATAAATCCACATACACTGACGCAGCTCGGGTCCCATGGGTCTAAGCTTCTATCTCTGCCTGAGGGCTGGGAAGGGTGCGACCAAGATGCTGCAAACCAGAGCCTCACGCTCTTTGCTCTGTTCACAGTGAACTGAAAGGGGGGAAATGAGTGCAGCTTGGTTATACTCGCTGTTGACCTTTTGATGTCCAAGTCAATATTCTCTCTTTTTGTTCCCTCTCGGGCTTCTTCCCTCCACACCCCACCTTCCCCATCTCCCCGGTGGTGACAGAGACGGAGGACACAGGGGTCTGTAATTAGCTGGTTGACCCCGGGGTTGGGTTGTGTGACCCCGGCAGCCGTGAAGCGCGGATCCAGCCTGATCAGATGAGTAGTTCTGAGGGATCAGTGGTTGAAAGACAGCCGCCTCCGCGCCTCGGCCAACCCAGTCACATTAGCCAGCGCGGCCCCGAGACGGGCACAGTTACAGGGGCCCAGCTGCCGAGCCCAAACGGAGTCACAAACACCTGTCTGGGTAGAGTACAAACATACAGACACATGCTTTTCAACATCCGCAGACACCGATGCGGCCGCAAAACACACTACCTGCCACCACTCAAGGAGAGGAGGAGGTGGAGGTGGGGGGCTGAGGGTAACCTGACCTAGGTAGGGGAAGGAGAGGGGAGGAAGGGCATGGGAGGGGAGGGAGGAGCAGTGCTGGCCCTTGGTCAAGTGCCTTGTATTCCACAAACAGGCCGCATCCAGTTACACTCTACCTGAGACGCCGAGCCTGAGGAGAGGATTCAAAGAAAAGCATGTGGACCTCCCTCCCTTTGGTGCGCCTTCTTTTGCTTATAGAGATTTCACTCTTAGAAAAACACATTCTGATTTCTTCCCTGAGCATATATCCAGGGATTTAGTGAAAATCAAGTCAGTCAGTGTTTTTTTTTTTCTCAACTGCAGAAATATTAAAAGCATTGCCATCGCAGAGGCACATCCGCGCAGGTTGATAATTGGTAAACGTGGCTCAGCTGTCTTTGCAGCCTCCGCTGCCTCACTACACTAATTAAAAGCAGCGAGATGGGAGAAAGGGAGAGAGTGTCATCAAGGACACGCTGGGAGACGTTCACCTGAGACGGCACAGTCACCGATGCTCCGGGCACAGCAGTATGACCTGAACGCCGGCGCTGTTTGAAGTTGTGACAGAGGAGAAAGAGAGACAAAAGTGTCTGGATCTGAAACTACTGCCCTTGGGGGGAAATAAAGAGATAGGAAGAAATAGAGAGGAGAGGAGGGAGCGCCTGAAAAGAGAGTGAGGAGATATGTAGAGAGACGGGGTAAAGAAACATTTTGTAGATTGAGGAGGAAAAGAAGAGGACAGAGAGAAAGTCTCTTCTGCGTCGTATGTGTGAAAGTTGAGGCCTCCTCTTTAGGATACTTATTATTTAGTCTCACTTTCCGTTGCTTCATTTCTACCTCTTTACCTCTCTCAAGTCATCATGTTTACACAAGCTGTTACTGCCATTTCCCTGTTGTCTAACCCTCTGCTGTTTTTCCTCCTTCTTTCCCCTCGTTCTTTGTCTTTTTCCTGCTGGTTGGAAATCTGCGAGGCTTGCTCATCGGCGCCAGCCTCTGTTAATCCCCTCCCAAAGCACCTTAGCAACGCTAGGAATTTAGAGATGCTAAAAAAAAACACGACGACAACAACTGTTCTTAACACTGGGCTCATATTGGCAAGAGTGGCCACATCTTGAGATGTGTGTGTGTGTGTGTGTGTGTGTGTTTTCCATAAGTAGTTCAGAACAATCTGGAAGGGTGTGATAACCAAGGATCTCTCAAGAGTGTGTGTGTGTGTGTGTGTGTGTACGCGTCTAGATGTGTGTGTGTGTGGGTGTGCACAGAGTGGGAGTGTATGTTTATGTGATATAGTTCCTATAACAGCAGCAACCTGGTAATCACTGCATGTAGTCACCTGAGATGCTCATTATCTAGTCCCTGTGCACGTTCTGTCTGTGTCTGCACACACAACACACCGCCGGACTCGAGTCTCACAAGTGTTTGTCTTTGTGCGGTTGGCTGCACACACCTGAACGAGTCAGCGATAGACCGAGAGGCTGAGCGAGGGAACAAAATATAAACGATCACAGAAAGCGCTGAAACAACTTGTGTTATTATGGGCCTAACATTGATGTTAGCCAAATGCCTTGATGAAAAAAAAAAAAATCAATAAAGCAAGGTTACAACGCTCATAGCAATTATGCCGTTAGTTATTTTTCATTTGTTGGCTTTTGCCGTTTTAATACATCAACACAGATCACACCCCTGCCCCTCGCTTTCTCTCTACCTAAAATCAATTACTTAGGGGCAATGGTAAAATAATTGAGGGCGCATTTAAGCCTTGAAATTAACACATAGTTTAAACGTTCAAACTTTTCCATAACTTCTCACTTTGAAGTGTTAATTTACCTCCCAAATTGAATGTGCAAGAAAAAACGGGAAGCACAATATTTTATTCTTAGGCAGCAATAAGATGCAAGATTTTATTTAATATGTAATCTCTTTTTTTTTCCAGCAAAAGCTACAATAAAACAGTCTTTACAATGTAAGTGTATAACAAAGACCTGTCTCACAAGATGACGATTAACCCATTAAGAAAACTGCACTAATAGTAGTTTGAAAATTTAAAATAGAAATATACATGACATGTCGCTTCATGCACTGGAAAGATGTTAATTGACACCTAAGATGAGATATATGATATATATGAATAATATAGAGGTGTCCCAAATACCATTTTTTGGGCTTCGAAGCTTCGGGACAGTGCCGTTGCCGCACTACTGTACACACACACACCTCTATTCATAATAGACTGTCTGAGAATAACTAATAATAATGAATGTTGAATATGAATAATTAATAATGTTGTGGGATTATTCCTTATTTCATTGGCTATTTGGGGATTTATACATTATTATTACATACTTTTATATATATATTTATATATATATAAAAGAAACAAAGCATTCAAATACTGATTTGGAGGTTGATTACTATGGCAACGGTCGAAGCTTTGAAGCATGCAGGTCAGCCCTAGAATGTTTAATTCCTCTTCTTCTCTTGATAAAAGGTTTGTTTTTAAATGATCAAATTAAATGTTTCTTACTGTTTACCACACAGTCTACTGATGCTCTGGTCCCTAGTGCCAGATCAGTACATGTTTCTCATTGGGCTGGTCACACAGCACATTAAATACACTCAAGGCTGTAGAAATATTCATTACAGGCATTTTGACGGATTTTACAAATCTGAAAATGCAGCGGGTTCTTGGAAAACATGCCAACTGAGGGACTAAGAGTATTAAGACAGTGAAGCTGGCTCCAGTGAAAGGGAATGGGAAAGGGGAGCTGTTTTTTTGTTGTTGTTATTTTTATTGAGATGGGTGAAATACAGGGCTGGAATTTTTTTTTTTTTGTTGCTGTTTTTTTAACTGATTTTTAGGTAAGCCGCAGAAGATAAAAAGATAAAATAAAACCTCCACATGCTCTGAAATCAGACACTGCACTTAGATACAAAACATTGGGCAATAGGAGGAAGGGGTTGCGTAATTAAGGGGTTTAGAGTAGGTAGCATCACATGGGAAAGAGAGTGAATGGAGGAAATTTGGGGCTCTGACTGTCGCTGACATTTTCCTAAAGGTCTTTTCGCCCACAGCACCTATCTTCTAGTGCTCGTCGTAATGATGGCCTGCCAGCAGAGGAGACGAGGTGCTATCTGTTAATCACAGGCCCCACAGTGATCCATGTCCACTGGTGATAGCCATGATGGACAGTTTGCTGGAAGAGAGAGACAGACAGAGAAAGAGGGAGATGGACAAAGAGAGGATATTGATTTGTGGGGATATCAAATGTCAAAAGCCAATAAATAAAGACACAGAAGAACAGAGCAACCCTGTAGTTTGTAGGTTTATAATATAAAGAATACATACAGTGTACAATATGTACATGTATGTATTCATAAATAGATAAATACACACGCATACATGGTTGAGTCAACTGAATACTTAATAGCCAACAGGTTATCAATTAAAATTACTGAAATTTATCCCACACCTTAAACAGTCTGATAGCTGACAACAATCTAATGGCTCTGGAAACAAATTGAATAGGGTTATAATCATTAAAAACTATTTATCTGCTCCTCTCGGACATATTGCTGTGACATACACATCTTTCACTTGTTCCAATCTGACCTATCTAAACGAGCCGGTTTGTTGATCACTTGACCCCGCTGGGTTCAAAGGTCAGCTGGTTCAAACGGCTATCAGCGTGCAGCAGGCACCATAAAACTGCTGTTTCTTATTTGAACTCTTTGACCCCACATTAACCTCATTCTCTACCGCACGGAGAATTATCACCTGCCACAGAGGAGCAGAAATCCTTTACAGCATCTGGTGGGTACGCATGTGTGCGCGCCAGTGATAGAGAAACACTGCAGGTGCGTCGTTCGCCATCCTCTATTGAGTAAACTGTCGAGTTAGTGAGAATCAGTGAGAGCAAGAGGCTGTCAGTCAAACAGTGAGCTATTTGTAACGTGTAGTTATAAGAACAAAACTAAAAGTCTACAGATACTTTGGCACAGCGATGCTTTGTGCAAAATGCTAACGTCAGCAGGCTAACATGCTCACAGTGACAATGCTAATGGATGGTAGAGATGGGATAGATTCCCCTGTTAACATCTTGCAACAGGTTACGTCATCAGGATCAACCCGGTTTCACAGGAAGGCACATAAATAGCACGACATTACACAGACATTCCACGTGTCATGAGGACGTATTTTAGGCTTTTTGCGTGTCATTTGTACGCCATACAACAAAACTATAATAACGTCCGCATTTAGGCTTAGGCAACAAAAAACCCTTAGTTAGGTTGAGGAAAAATGTCATGGTTAGGCTTCAAATAAGTACGGAAACTAAATAAAATATGTACGGAAACAACCTAACATAAGTACGGAAAACACGTCACAAATATCACTAATCACCATCTGCATCGCCTCCCACCCACCATTAACGGTCTTTCTCGCTTTTTATTCTACGAGCGTAGCATATTTACAAAGCTGCGTTTACATTGCAGTCAGTACAGACTACATGGTGTGCAAATGACACGCCAAAAGCAAGAAAGGCGTTCTTATCGCACGCTAAATACCTTTCGCATTATCGTGTCATTCATACGCCTTTTCGTGCGACCGGGCTATCAAGAGAGATGTAGGATTACAGAGTTAGTCAGATTAAAATACTTGACAATATAACACTGTATCTATTAAAGCAGCAGTAGGCAAGATGGAGCAAATATGATTATAAAAAAGTTATTTTTATAAAACGATTACTATATCCTGACAGTAGGACATGAGACAGGTTAATCTGAAAAAAATCACTTGTCTTGGTGTCCTCCGGTGCTCCTAATGGCATCTGCAAGATTTCACAGACTGGAGGAAAACAACCAATCAGAGCCGAGCTGGAGCCTTGCCGTCTCTTAGCAGCTGTCAATCACTCGTGAACTTCAATCAAACGGTTAAACTAGGCAGCGCTGATTGAATATAAATCAATATTCTGTTACTGTAATTGCGTACTTCCGTACTTACACTTGCTATTTTGAGTGCATAAATGCATTCACACTGAGAAGTATGGCAAAATGAAGTGCACTCTAAGTACCCGGCTGTTGTACTCAAAACGGTCAAAACGTTGAGGGTGGAACGCTGGACACTTCTCACCCTCAACGGTCACCATCTTTGCTACGTAGCAGAAGGGGAGGGGCCACCAACTCATTTGAAAACTTGTGAAAATGGCGGGCGAGGAAGCTGCAGCAGTGGCGATTAAAACCGCGAACACCAAACTATACA
Source organism: Sebastes fasciatus (assembly GCF_043250625.1). Taxonomy (NCBI): domain Eukaryota; kingdom Metazoa; phylum Chordata; class Actinopteri; order Perciformes; family Sebastidae; genus Sebastes; species Sebastes fasciatus. The sequence goes on from NC_133808.1 coordinate 12,279,232, forward strand.
AATTTAAGTTATAAATGTGTTTTCTTTCCACTAAGTACCACTATAGTCAGATAGAAGCCATTATTGGGTTAATTTACCCGTTTGAATGGAATTACTGTCGATACGGCGTGATATCCGTGGCACAAAAGCCGTGTGCAATTTGAGACAACACTACCCTGTCGAAATTCCCAACCTACGCAAGCACATAGTGTGCACTGTGTACATGTAACACTGTAACAGAAGTATCTGAATTGAGCTAGGGTCTATTAAGTGAGGAACAGGAAGTCACTTCTCTTCATTAAAGCAAACCCATAATAACCTTTCAGCATATTGTAATTCAAGTGTTCTGAGAGAAAACTAGACTTCTGCCCCTCCTCATGGCTCTGTTTTCAGGCTTTAGAAAATCTAGCCTGTGACAGAAGACTTTGGCCAATCACAGGTCATTTCAGAGAGAGAGAGAGAGCGTTCCTATTGGCTGTTCATTCAACGGAGGCAGCTGTCAATCACTCGCAAACTCCGATCAAACGGTCAAACTAGCAGCGCTGATCAAATATGAATCCAGCTGGTGGGCGGTGCTTGGTATTTCCTCAACTCCTCACAACTCTTTCACAAACTGATTGACAGCTGCTCAGAGACGGCAGGCTCTAGCTCGGCTCTGATTGGTTGTTTTCCTCCGGCCTTTGAAATCTTGCAGATGACATTAAGAGCACCGGAGGACACAGAGGAACATGATTTTTTTCAGATTGTATGTCTCATGCACTTCCATCAGGATATAGTGACCGTTTTTATAAAATAACTTTTTTTTAATCATATTTGCTCCTATCTCGCCTACTGCTGCTTTAACATTTTATTCTAAATTCCCTCTTTGGCTCCTGGGCACCTGTAATAGTCCGACCTGTGCTGTCAAAGTTTGTTTGTCTCCATGAAAGAAACTCTTTGTGGAACCACTTGTGTTGAAAGAGAAAAAAAGAAACGAACATGGGCCAAAGATCCTTCCTTCAAGTAGACAAAACGGGAGGATTGTAGAGGATCCTTAAAACATATTGTGTGACCCTTCCTTGTTGTTCTGTTTGCATCAGATGATTGGGACACTGGTATCAAAGTTTGTCTGACCTGAAAAAGATACCTGGAGACTGTGACAAAATGGAGTTTAACTTTAAAAGATCCACGCTCCTGTAACTCTTCTTTTGATTTAAGTGTTTGGAGAGACATTCAAAGTGCTATGTCTTCATACGAAAGACTTCTTTGTTCATTTACATTTTCATGTCTCATATTATACATTTATGTGAACCTAACAAGGTAGTCTACAGTACATGAGACTCATCTCTGCATCCATTACACCTTGTCTATGATACTCCGGTGGGGAATGAGAGGTACGCTCGCTGTAGATGCACTGATTACTCGTCCTTGGGGTCTCGTCTGATTGTCTGGCTGCTAGTGTTTCTTGCCCTGTTGGACCTATTTTTAGCGACGTAGCTGCACTCTGAGATCTCAGCGATTACTTTGGTGAGTACAATGTTAATACTGTAGAACTGATGGCCAGAAGTAAAAAATCCAAGTTATAATGAACACCGGTTTTCCAAGCACACCTGCTAGGAGCTGCAGTGCTGTATACGGGGTATAAAGGGCTGGGTAAAGTGGAATATAAATTGAAGGATATGGTGAATAATCATCATCCTCTTAGGCAATCACATTACTGGTCTTGCACCACTAATACAGTTGTAATCACAGGGGGGCATGGACAAATTGGCACACCAAATTGTGAGACTTCTTCTTGAGAAAGTATATTCATAGAAACAGAACGGACATTGAACTGTTTGCCGTGGTCTTTTGACTTGTCCAAAATAAAATGCCGATTGTGGTTGGTTGTTACGGTGACAGTATTATTGTTGTGTGGATAGTGCAGAGCGGCAAGACCTGAAAGCATGGCACAAAAAAATCTGCAGCCAAAGCCAGATGGTGTGCTTCTGCAACCGAGTTTGTGTTTGTGGAGATAAAGAAAGTTCGATCACGTCATTCTGCTTATGTTGCCAGTTTTATTTTGCAACACAGTAATCTACAAATACATCTACAGACCCATTGTTATTATGCAGTTGCTGACTCTCTTGGATGCTGCAATAAAACTAGTAAAAATAGAAACAATCAGGGCCGTCAATCGATTTTTTAATTGTGATTAATCACAAATGAATCACACATTTTTGATCTGTTTAAAATGTACCTTAAATGGTTGCTTGTTTTAATGCTTGCTTTATGCAAATGTATGTAAATATGTATTATTGGAAATCAATTAACAACATAGCAAACTGCAGCCCAACAGGCAACAACAGCTGACAGTGTGTCAGTGTGCTGACTTGACTATGACTTGCCCCAAACTGCATGTGATTATCATAAAGTGGGCATGTCCGTAAAGGGGAGACTCGTGGGTACCCATAGAACCCATTTTCATTCACATATCTTGAGGTCAGAGGTCAAGAGACCCCTTTGGAAAATGGCCATGACAGTTTTTCCTCACCAAAATTCAGCGTAAGTTTGGAGGGTCATTTAACCTCCTTCTTGACAAGCTAGTATGACATGGTTGGTATTCATTAGGTTTTCTAGTTTCATATGATGCCAATATCGTCACTCTAGCTTCAAAACTGAGCCTGCTAAAACTTAAAAATCGCGTTATCATCGTGTTAACTTTGACAGCCCTAGCACCAATATATCTAAGCTGTTTATATAACATCAATCTGTTAATTCAAATAATTCTGTATCACATCATATCACAATTAATATTGGAAAAAAATAATAAAACACCATTTTTCCAGAGAGATTGGAAGGAGGCCACGATGCAAAAGATTAATGTATCTCCTGTATAAACTTATCATAGTTAGTTATAAGCCACCATGCAGTCTGATGTGTGTGGAGGAGAGTGGGGTTATTTTGTCGCACCCACATCATTTAAACACAGTGGATCATTGTGCACTTCTCAAACTGGGGGCTGCAGGCTTATCACATATATTTGTCCTGCTCTCCTCAGATGTCAGCAGGAATTTAATAGCAGCGCTACAACTAGAGCAAGTAGCACTACCACAAGCTGATTTTTGCTGCCCTTAAGATGCGGTTTGGTATTTTTCTGTTGGATACAGAGGTGGCACACGGCACACAGGCGGGAGGAGAGGTGCAAACAAGTGGGCATTTCATTCAAATGAAGCAGTGCAAAGCAATTTGTTGGTGTTTTGGTGTTAATTGAGTCTCCGACGTTGCACTGACAGCAGACGTCTGTCAGCTGGAAATTAGGTATTTCTGTCAACAAGGGCAAACTAAATACTAAGGAAATGTGCTACAAGTACAGAAAAATTATTAAAAAAATATTTTGAATAAACTCTTGATGCATTTAAGGTAGCATCACATGTAACATTTAAATGTGGTTTTAGCAGGAATGTCAGTACAGTTACGTAAAAGTAATCCCACTCTTAGGTAACCTGTTTATGAGTTTTTATACTGATATACTTTGCTTAATATGTTTAGCTGCTGAATTTCACTGACTGGCAATATTTTTCCAATCCAGTGAGTGTAACCTTCCTATGCCTCGATAAGTCATAGGAGCTTTGGATGGATGTTTTGGTATTTTAAACACACAACTTTGACTCTGAAACTCATACAAAGAGTCTGACTCTGACATTGGGAGACTGCTGTTAAGCTTCCTCCTAACAACGTTGGTTTCTTTTACAAAGGGATCTTCACCTAATTTTAACAAAGAAGATTTAGTTGCTTAAACTTAAAGGTGCATCAATATTTTTTTTGGCCACTTGGGGGTAGTGGAACAAGTTGCAAAACACAACACTGACATATTTAGCGGGGCAGTTAAGCATAACAATTGTACATTTTCCGATAAAAGCAACAAATTTGGCACAGACATAGGTTCATATGTTATGAAAAGATATAGATATTGGGGCACTGTCATTTTTCAAAATGGCCACCAAATACGCACTAAGTACTGTTATTTATTGCAGAAAAATGATTTTATTCCAATTCCAAGGTGTGTTCAAGCTGCTTAGATCAGATGTCAGAAGATCACAGACATGTATTTATTTCCCTCTTTATTTTTTAAGGGAGCTTTTTAAAAGCTTTTAACCAGAGACAAATGCAAAAAACTGAAAAAAGGAGCATGGTCACTTCAGGGGCAACCTTCACCTCCTTGCCCTCATGATAGAATGACAACCAAAACATCTATAGAACATCTTTAGCTTTCCATCGGTGCATTTCACTTTTCATTAACAGTAAAAATTGACAGAGATATATCGCTGGATAAAGTTCTGGTACGCACTAACCTCTAATCACAGTTAATGCAATACTGAACTTTGGGTTGTGTCGCTAACTAGCCGTGATATACAGTATGTCCAACTCAAAGGTGAAAATCGTGATCAATTGCTCCTGTGCTTCCGTTAGCGGATTACGTTTTTATGCTTTTTTTTCACTCTCCATTCACTCCTGTTGCTAGCAAAACATGTCTCTAAATCACACGTAAGCATTTTTTTCACAGCGCCATAACCAAATGAACAGAATGCTGCTATGTTTTGGTGTCATTTACGGGCAATGCTGCTTCCGTCCTCAGCTCCTCCGCAGTGGAGTTGGGCCGATGTAAAAATGTTCAAACGTTTGATATTAAGCCACAACACCGGGCCGGTATTGTGAATTTTACCACTAGGTCTCGCACTTGACTCAGCCGCTGCAACTCAGTGGAGCGGCTTGTCACTAAAATGAGAATAGCTGGTCCACCTTAAATTAGTGGCGACATTTTGCTTTCCAGTCACTAAGGTGACTGATATCATGGACGAGATTCCCAGCATCGTAGCACTCTGAAGCAACCCTTTGCTTGGGACATTATCGTCCATGTCGGAGGCAATGATATTCCCAGCATGAGCTCGGTAATACTAAAACCTGACTTCAGTAATCTCCTCGACTCCCTTATGGGCATGGCTCAATTTAGCTGAACTCTTAGTTTCCACACCTGAATGCAGTAAACCTGTAGAGTCCACAATGTAATGTTTGTTGACTTTGTTGATTTCTGGAACAGCCGATTTTTCTTTGGGAGGGATGGTCTTCACCCCAACGGCCTGGGCTCTTGTATGTTATCAGATAATTTATGGGTACAACATATAAGGAGGGCAACTTAACAGGCAGGCCTCCTTATAGGCCAAGCGGCAACCTCCGAGACTGCAAAATAAAGCCAACGCGGAAGTGCCAAAAACTGCAGATCGAATGGCCACTTGAGGCTGGCTCCAAAAGCAAGTCAATCCATACACATTATCACCTTATAAAGTCTGCCAACAGTTTAGCCAACTGTTGCCTATCGCCTGAGGGAAACATCTGGCTCTGCTAAAATCCACGATGTTCACAGCTAGTCCCTAACTTAAGCCTTTTTAAACAGAAATTTCGCAATACTGTCTTAGAGAAGGTCGGCCATTACAGCCGGCATAAAGCTGCCCCGGTGTGTGATTTTAGATAGCATGCCAGCATTCCTGAGGCAAAAGAGGCATGACGTGTAACCACTGGCGCTGGAATAGGGGAGGACAAGACTTTTTGTCCCCCCATTTTCAGGTGTTATGGTATTACGGTCATAGAACGTTGGCGACAATGTCTATGGCGTCTAACATGATGGATCTTTATCCAATCATAATCAACGACTGTATAGCCTAATTCAAATGAAATCAAACTGATCTGACATCCAGCCCGCCACAGTCTAGGTAGTCTCTGCCACAATTTCATGATGAACCGAAAATAGTTTTACACTTCTCAGCGGGTGGGGTCCACACAGTCTGCCCGGGGGATACAGCTCGGTAGGTTGGGGACAGCCACTCACCGCTGTGGGGGGGGGGATCCACTCATGGGACCTCTCCTTGGTGCTGGCTTGGAAAGGCCCGGGGTGAAGGTGACCTGCGGCTCTGGCAGAGAGCTTTACAGTAACCCTGGCCCGCACATCGCCACTTCAGTGCTCGATGTGCCCTCTCTCCCAACGGGGAAGGACCCGACACGACTGTCAACCGAGGCGAACTGTCATCAAGTGCGTCAGGGGTCTGCGGCGATGTAGGCAACCCACCCGACCCGTCTTGAAAACCGGACCCCATCTCGCACAAAGTTCTTTATAGATCCAGCCTCTTAAGTGCACCAAATTGACAATAACTATTTTGTACATTTTAAAGTTAAATGTACAATATACAGGTATATTATAACACAATAATGTGTACTAATGTTCTAGTAGAAACCCCAAATACTAATATGAACCTGAAAATGAGCATGATATGTCCCCTTTAAACAAACTGACTGACCCTGTTAAGTTATTTCAAAGCAGGAATGGGAAGAGTTTCATAGTCTTCTTCACAAAGTGCCTTTATGTGAGAGTAAATTTACATCAGCTGTATAGCTTGGGGGCTGCACGGTGGTGCAGTGGTTAGCACTATTGCCTCACAGCTAGAGGGTCGCAGGTTTGAATCCGGCTTGGGGCCCTTCTGTGTAGAGTTTGCATGTTCTCCCCGTGTTAGCGTGGGTTTTCTCCCACAGTCTAAAGACATGCAGGTTAGGTTAATTGTTGGTGTAGGTAAATTGTTTGTAGGTGTGAATGTGAGCATAATGGATGATGTATAGCTTGGACTTATTTCACTTGCATAGAATAAAGGCTGATGTTTTTCAGAGCAGTTTTCAGTTCCATATTGGGGGCTGGGCTGTAGACACCGAGGTCAGCCCCCAAATCCCCCCAAATGTTGGGCTTAATTAATACATTTATTGATTAATTAATTAAGGGTTTAATGACAGGAGGAGTTTACACTATGATTAGACATACAGCAGTCTACATGTTGGGTTTTTGAGATTATAATTATGGCTGTCAAAGTTAATGCGGTAATGCCACTAATTTCTTTAACACATTAACGTACTTACGGTTTTTAGGTTGTAGCAAGATCAGTTTTAAAGCTAGTGAAGATACTGGCATCATATGAAACTAGAAAACCTGAGGGATCCACTGGTACCAACCATGTCATACAAGCTTGTCAGGAAGGAGGTTAAATAACGCTCCAAACTTATGCTGAATTTTGGCGAGGAAAAACTGTCATGGACCTTGACCTCTGACCTCAAGATATGTCAATGAAAATGGGCTCTATGGGTACTATGCCCACTTTATGATAATCACATGCAGTTTGGGGCAAATCATAGTCAAGTCAGCACACTGAAACACTGACAGCTGTTGTTGCCTGTTGGGCTGCAGTTTGCCATGTTATGATTTGAGCATATTTTTTTTGCTAAATGCAGTACCTGTGAGGGTTTCTGGACAATATTTGTCATTGTTTTGTGTTGTTAATTGATTTCAAATAATAAATATATACATTTGCATAGAGCAAGCATATTTGCCAACTTCCATGTTAAGAGTATTAAATACTTGACAAATCTCTCTTTAAAGGTACAGTATGAACAGATAAAAATGTGCAATTAATTACTTACTTACTTAATTAATAACTATTTTAATTGATTGACAGCCCTAATTATAATACTTTATCGACTAAATGTCTTAAAATAAAAACATATAGCGTATTAAAAAAGGATTACCAAGTATTTTTCACCAGAATTACATACCTGGCAGAAAGCTTTGAAACATTTAGACCATAATAAAGTTTACAGAAAAGGGGACTTAAATCAATTAATAAAATGTGAATTCCTCTGTGTTTTCAAATAGAGATATTTAGGCAAATTTTCATGGATGGATGGGGCTGTGCTGGGGGGACTCATGACCTCAGTAAAAATCCTGATAGAGATCCTTTCATTCAGTGATGGACAGTGAGGCCACTCAGTATGCTGCACCCCCCCACCCCAAACCCCCCAAAACTTCCATCTTCTTCAAACTTATTCTTTCCTTTCTCCTCCTTCCTCCCCAAAACTCCCCGGTTCCTGTGGAGTGGCTGGTTTTGTGTCCCGTTTTTATCACTTCTCTGACGGGGTTACCCCCGGACCCCCTCGCACCTGCGCCGCTCCCAGGTCCCTACAGGAATGCGCTGGGGCTTGTAATCGCCTTTGTGGGGGCCATTGAGTTGTACGGCTGACTGAAACTTCCCAACCTCACAGCGCGCTGGCCGCTGAATGGAGCTCAGCGTGGGGCGGCTCTCCAAACCAGGGCCGCTGCCAAATTCCTCCAGTGGAGCTCCACAATCACTCCCACACAGACCCAGATATACGGGGTAACACCAGGCAGGAGGGGGGGGGGGGGGGAGCGTGTGTGTGTGTGTGAGTGTGTGTGTGTGTGTGTGTGTGTGTGTGTGTGTATGTGTGTGCGTGTGTGTGTGTGTGTGTGTGTGTTGGGCAGAGAGATGGGAAAGTCTACGTTTAACTAACAAAACGGACACTTTTTGTGCGTAAAATCGCCAATCTGGATAGACTTGGCACACACATATTTTCTTGTGTTTTTGTCCCTTTTCGAGTTGGAACGTTGCTCTGACAGCAGACGTCTGTCAGCTGGAAATGAGGTGATTCTGTCAACAAACTAAATACTAAGAAAATGTGTCACAAGTACAGCAAAATTATTATAAAAAAAAATAAACTCTAGATGCATTTAAGGTATAGCATCACATGTAACATTTAAATGTGGTTTAAGCAGGGAATGTCAGTACAGTTAGGTAAAATAAATCCCACTCTTACCAGTAGGTTATAAACCTGTTTATGAGTTTATATCTGATATACTTTGCTTAATATGTTTAGCTGCTGAATTTCACTGACTGTCAATATTTTTCCAATCCAGGGTGTGTAACCTTCCTAAGAAGTCATAGGAGCTTTGGATGGATGTTTTGGTATTTTAAACACACAACTTTGACTCTGAAACTCATACAAAGCGTCTGACTTTGACATTGGGAGACTGCTGTTCACAAGCCTCCTCCTAACAACGTTGGTTTCTTAATCTGGATAGACATGGCACACACATATTTTCTTGGTTTTTTTGTCACTTTTCGATTAAAGTGAAACAATGATTTATAGGGGGCAACAATAAACCAAAATATCATTTTTGTGTCCATTTTATTTTCATATCTCACCTCTTGTCAAAAAGTTCCAGTGCAGATGCTATTCCAACAACGGAGAAATCTGAAAAATAAAAAAAAAAGAAAATAAAAAAAAGAAGGTTTTTGAATTGCTGGACAAAGTTGTGAAAATGAATCAAATTTTTTCTCATAAACTTTTCGGGACACATTTGTGCTGCTGTGTTTCGGTGCATTAGGTTGTCTGTGTGTGCCGTGCTATATAGCTGTATGGTGGTTAGCTGTGGGTAGATAGAGCAGCACTGCAGGATTAAGAGGCAGCAAGATTGTTAAACATGTCAACGTGTAATTGCACGATAAGGCCCCTTCCGAGGAATTCATTGGCCCAGTTGCTTTCTCTATTCCGCGCTAATCTCGTGCGGGCACATTCGCTCTGTGCAATCTGTCTCCATAATCTTCTGTGACAGAGAGCAGCCTGCTTGGGTAATTTTTTTTTTTTTTAGGAAAAGGGGGGAGAAAATATGCAGAGGCGTGATAAAGTGACGCTAATTATCCCCATTTAGGACAGGGAGTGCAAGGGATCGGGGCTTTACGAGCAGCCAGTAGTGTGCGCTGGAGCTGATGGCCTCCTATAGCACGGAATATATCGGTGGCTACAAGATAAGAGGAGCGCACGGTGGAGAGATTTATTGGCCGGTCAGCTAAACACACGCACACACAAACACATACACACACACATTTCTGCCACTACACCCTACACTTACCCCTCTTTTCCACCTCAAGGTGTAATTTATTCGGGTTAAATTTGCCAGAACGCTCCTCTTTTTAGCCTGGCGATGCGCCGTGACGCGCTCCGCCTCTCCATGCTTTCACTGTTAATCCGCATCTCTTCACATCAACAGATAAGATGGAAACAGATGCAAAAACACACGAGGCCATGCATGCGCGCTGAGCTTGTAGAGATGTCTCCATATAGACTGTTTTATTTGTGTTTTTTTTGGAATTGAAACTATAATTTCCAAGACATTGTTCCTCTGATTTCTTTCAATAGATTAACGCGCAGCCAGACAGTTACACGCTTTTTTACTATGAGGCCTATAACAGGTTTAATTGACATGCCATGCAAAGTCTTCATCAGTGTGAAATAGGCCCCTTTAACTATGTATTTCAGATTAATTGATTTTTAAAAAAATGCCTAAATAGGCATAAATTCCCTTCCTCATTTGCATGTGTATGGCTATTAGCCCTGTATCTACATATTATGAGGCCTACAGGGCGATTAAAAAAGATGTACACGTCAAAAACCAGCTGTCAAAAAATTACGTCATTTTTTCAAGATCAATTTTTCATTATTTTAACAGGATTAATAATCTGAATGACATCTCTTTTTTTCCTTAAACACTTCTAATCCGCAATGAAGGTGCTTTTTGTACAAAAGGTAACTCATGTCAAATCTCAAACATCTACAATTGTGAAATTCTGATGAGTCATCAGTAACCCCATCATTGTCACGAGCGTGCTTTTGGCCATTGGGAAAGTTGAAGTCCAGTTTGTGCAACAGTTTAGGCTGGATCTTTGGTTTGGTTTTGGGTCAACGCGTGTTTTGGATATTACGCATTGAATCTTGGATTATTTCATGCTCTGCTTTGTGCAACTGAGTTTTACATTTGGGCATATATGTGGCATTAAAGATTTTCTTCTTCCTTTACAATGACAGATGGTTTATTCCTCCATGTCTCTTGCAGTGGTTATAATAAAACATGAGTTTATTGTTCAAATCACCGTTTGTGCCTCGTGTAGTTTCCCCGGTTCCCTTTACTTTCCTGCCTCACAGCTAAACTAAAAGATGATGGGACCATGCAATAAGGATAAAATAATAGTTATTACATTTATCATCTTTGAACACACTTCATTTGATCGCAAGATAAACAAACAGCTAAAGATATTAAGATGTTTGTGATCTGTTGTGTTGTTGATCACCACGTAGCTATCAATATGTTAATAGCTACGTGGTGATCTATCAATATATTAATTAAGCTATATCATATTTCAGTTCATGTATTTTTTTTTCTCTCAAGTATAAACAATTAAATGCCAAAAGACAGATGAAGTGGATGATTTAATAATGTCCAGAGAACAGTGGATGTAAAATAAACCAGTTCAGGTGAAAGATCACTGAAAATCGAGTCTTTAATTATTATTATTATTATTTATTCTTTTAGATCAATCCTTTTATCACTAAAGTGTTCATTATATATTACTGTTATTTACTTTTTCCCGCCCGAGTCTTATGATTTACGTCGAGTTCAAAACAGAATCAGTAAAATTACATCAAATGTCTCTTAGTGCATCAAAAAGATATGAATCTATTTTAATAATTTGATGTATAAATTGATATTCATATTTTTTTAAATCTTATATATAAACCCATTTTTTAAAAAGTCAACATCATAGCAAATGAGTTATATTGATAGGTTGTTACATTTCTTTAAAGAACATTTCGTTATTTAAAATCTGATGTGATCTAACCAAGAAATGAAAGTCAAACAACTTTGTAATTCGTTAGAAAAAATAGCAATCTAATAAATAATCTAATCAATAAAATGAATATCAATTGGTTCAAATAAAAAATTGATAAAACCATTTCTGCTGCTTAAATTTGCTATAAATAAATACATACTGCTACAATAAATAATGCCACAGCTCATAAGCAATTACAAGGGAGGAAGTTATAGTTAATTGTTATGCATAATTTAAGTAAAACCTCTTATTCCTGTTTACAAATGAGGAGGTTTCATTAATAACACTAACAGGTGGTTTTTCATATGAGGCCTTCACGTACTCTGATATAAGCAGATTCGTTCAGAAAATATAATGTCATGTGTAAGGAATCATTTTTATATTAAAAGGAAAATGTGGCCCATCATCTTCCTTAAATATTCATCTTGAATATAGTTTGGCCTGCCACAATAAAAAGCTTTTTAAAACATCTGTAATTAAAGAGTTTAGCCCATGAAACATCATCATTCTACCAAAATGGTTTCCTCGGAGGCCTACAGACTGCAGCTTTTACGCACAATTACGCACAAACAATTAGGCTATTTAAAAGCTCGTGGGATCTCTGGTGTCAAAATTTAAACAGGTGGCTATTTTTTTATTTTTTTCGAGAGAGAGGAGAGGCTCGGTGATATTCTTGTGTCCTAAAACGTGAAAACAACCCTTGTGAGAACATTGTGAAAAATAATCAATCTAAGACCGTTGTCTTAAGAATCAAAGCAACATCTGGTGAAATTTATTCAATTCTTCTTCATTGCAGTATCAGGGCTTTTCACTTAGCAGAAAAGCACTTTAAATTACAACAGCAGTTGCCCGTCATCCTTTGAAAATATTAAAATTATTCACAATTTACAATAATTAAGAGTGTTACAATAAAAAGAGATGATTTTCCCAAGAATTAAGACACAGGCTTTTCTTCTGCAAAAATGAACACAAATGTTTTTAAAGAACGTGATTTTCTCCCATATCTTTTAAAGCACTTTCTTAAGATTATGACACGTTATCAATAACTTACAAGAACCCCCCCACTCCCCCCCCCAAAAAATGAGACAATTGAACCAAATACCACCCCAAATGTGAACCTGGCGTATAACCCTTCAACTAAGACTGTGAAGTAATGGACAAAAAGATGATATAGCACAATATCTCAGCATCATTATATATAACTCCACTGGTGGCTATTCAAAAAGAAAACTATTATTTACCCTTCATTTTACAATATCATAAACATTCTGTACAAAAAAATGCAGGTAGTTTCTCGGGTACCGGGGGTTATTTTTTTTTTAGAAAAGAGGTAAATATTTGGTTATGTGTTCGTTTTGCAAGTTTTTTCAATTATTCTGTGAGTTTTTTTTAAATGTGTGTTAGAGGGACCGTCCCGTTCACTCCAGCTGCCGAGGCGCTCTGGTAATGCTGCGGCAAGGCATGGAGTCTACTCTGCATTGACGGGTCTCCCGGCTCTCCGGTCGGTAAATACATGCTTATCATCTCTCTCAAGTCTCCGGGGCAAGGACCCCGTGAGTGTGTGCTGCTGACGGGAGGGCTTACACTCGGCTCCGACTTCACCAGCGACCCTAACGTGCCCATGGCAGCGGCCACCGAGGAGGAGGAGGAGGACACGCCGGAGGAGTGCTGCTGTGTGTAGGTTAACCCTCCTCCGTAGCCGGACGGAGACGCGTTCATGTAGCTCTGAGAGTTCGAGATGGGGCTGTACTGCAGCGCAGTCATGTCGTAGCGGTGCATGGGCTGCGGGTTGTGTGCGTGGTGGTGGTGTGCATGGTGGTGGTGGTGATGTCCAGAGCCAGGGTGCTGGCTGTAGGCGAGCTGAGCCTCCTGCATCATCGCCGCTGCCGCCGCTGCTGCAGCCACCTGACCGGAGTACGCACCGTTCGCCCAGCCGTTCATGTGCGCGTAGCCGGAGCTCGCGGAGCCTCCGTGACCTCCGGGGCTCTCTAACCTTTGCCCAGGTGAACCCATTCCGACCCCTAAACCAACACCACCACTACTGGGCCCAGAAAGAAGTCCACCGGCGAGGGAATATTTGTCCTTTTTCAGCAGCGTCTTGGTCTTCCGTCTCGGTCTGTACTTGTAATCCGGATGCTCCTTCATGTGCATGGCGCGCAACCGTTTCGCCTCGTCGATGAAAGGGCGCTTCTCAGCCTCGGACATCACTTTCCACTCGGCGCCCAGTCGCTTGCTGATTTCAGAGTTGTGCATTTTGGGGTTTTCTTGTGCCATCTTTCTGCGTTGGCCTCTGGACCACACCATGAAGGCGTTCATGGGTCTCTTCACGCGCTCCTGGTTCGCTTTGGAGCCGCCGTTTGGACCCGTTTGCCCCGTGGTCGTGTTCGTTTGGGGGCCGGGGGAATGAAGGTCAGTCTCCATCATCATGCTATACATTCAAGCTGTTGTTTTAAACTTTTGCCACCAACAGAGAAAAAAAAAGTCAATTTCAAATCTATAGGCGCGCACGAGATCAGGTGCGCACACAAACTTATTATTCTAACCCCCAAAACGATTCAAGATGAAAATTAATCCGAAAAGTGGATATAAAATGTTTCTCCAACCAGTATTTTCAACCCCTGTCGTCGTCGCCTTGGGTTTGGTTCACATCCACTGTGATAGAAGATAGAAGAATGCGCATTGGAGAGCCACTTTTCCCTTGTCGGAGTTGGAGAAGTTGGTTAAAGCTGGGCGGCCATATGATGCGCACTGACAGCTCGGTTAAATGAGCCACAAGCAGGCCAATGGGGCTCTAGCAGCAGAGTGATTTGCATGGCGTTTGGTCAGGTGACTAGAGGACCATAGAGGAAGAACACACCGGAGGAGGAGGAGGAGGAGGAGGAGGAGGAGGAGGCAGAAAAGGAGGGTCAATCCCACAAATAGCACAAGCGCATTTGAAATTTCCAAACACGCTCTCAGAGACTTCAGCTAAACAAAAATAACTAAGATTTGTTAGCAGTGATGATGCAGTGTGTTATTACCATGAGTCAAACATATCTCAACATATTTTCAAAAGAATAGCTTGTTTTATTTGTGTAAAATATAGCTTCCATATCAAGCAGCTTTTTAAATCCACATGCAGGCTTCAATAAAAGTTTGGGTTGCAATTATTTTTTACTCTCCACTTTCTATATTTGTGCTTGAAAGTCAGAACATTTCCTCCTATCTTTAACGGATTATTGTGAGTCCTAGAAAAACCTGGGCCCAACTGTATTTGCCAGCACTGGAATTACACTACAGTCTGCCCAAAACCAATTCAACATCAGGAATCAAAATCCATTTTTCAGACCATGCCTCTCTCTTTCTCTCTCTCTCTCTCGCTCTCTCCCTCCAGGTATAATTAAGGTATGTAGTAATAGTAGGTGTCAGGAGGAGAAATTACACACACTCAACGCAGAAGATGATGTGAAAGAGATTTGGTAAAAAAAAAAGAAGCTGTTGGTCTAAAAGAGGAGAAGCCCCTGAGGATGGATGGATAGCCATATAATGACGTGAGATTACCGGGGCAAAGCGCCGGTACCGCCGTCTGCTGGCGGCGGTGGATGAGTCCTGCAGGTCTGTGTGTCTCTGCGTAAAGATGGAAAAGAAAGGCCACGTGTAAAATCTGCTGTTGTCATTTTCAGTGGACTTTTTTTTTTTTTTTTTTTACACCATAAGTCCATTATTTAACACCCAGCAGCCCGTTTTGTAAACCGTGAGATGGAAAACCGGTCTATGTGTCTCCGAGTCCTGCGCGCATATCTAATCCAGATTTCACAGCTGACCTCCTCTGAAAAGCCCAATCAACCTCTAATTGAAAGGGAAAACGAAATACCACTTCCCGCGGCGAGACTAACGATTTAATCATTCTATCATTCTTTGCTGTTTTTTTTTTTTTATTTTAATTGGAGCTTAAGCTTGATGTAGCTCTGTGTTTAGGGCCTAAGGGAGCGGGATCACTCGGACAGATCCATGAGTCTGTGTTGTAATAGGGTTAACGGGATATCACAATGGTCAATAAACGTTTTCCAGCCATGTGGCTTAAAGGCCTGAGGAAGATGACAATATAATGATGACGCCTGGAGAGCAACAAGAGGACCAGTGAAGCCATCACACCACAAAACAAATAAACCAACTAAAATAAAGAAAAACAACACTGACTTCTTCTTATAATAAAGAAATGGAAATAACACTCAATATTAATACTTATCACATGACAAGTCAAATTCATAAAAAGTATGTAGCCTATATATTTATTTCTGAATTTAAAAGCAAGGATTCATATTTTATTGACCAAACCAGATGAGTAATACAAGCCAATATAATTTGGCATATTTGTTATTTCAAAATTTAACAAAATACATCTTTTTTTAAAAGCATATATTAAAATAGGTCTAAATTAATATACGTCACAAATCCACAATGGCATTAAATCTGATGAAGTAAATTGATTACAAAAATAAATAAATAAAAAAGGGACCAGTTGTCATGGTGTAGATTTAAGGATCGATCTGGATTATTAATGAATTATTATTATGATTATATGTTCCTCTCATTGTGGAGTGGATTTAGATGGATGTAGTGGATTTAGATGGATGTAGTGGATTAGCCTCTCCAGTGACACTGGGACCCCGGTGGCCCCTGTTTACTCTCCCTGTCAGCCCCCATCAGTTACTCCTCTTTTAACAAACCTCTTTTCAAACCTCCTCCTCGCTCCTTTGTGCGCGGCCTCCAGCAACAGGATGTGCGCACCGCGATGGTGGTGCACGACTGGGGAAGGGGGGGAGCAAGGGTCAAAGCAGTTATCCATACACCCCCACCTTAAATAAAATTAAATAAGAGAAGAATTGTGAATAAATACAACTCCAAGTCTCACACGTTCTGTCTTTTAATCTCAGCAAAACTTCTAAATCTCGCACAAAACACAAAAACGAGAGCGATTGTATCTGGTTCACCCCCTTTAATTTGGGATCTTTTCTTCTATAAAGCAGTTAACCTATAAACCAGAACAACAATGTCCACGTGTGTGTCAGCGCGCGTGAAACAGGGATGGTGTTTTGCTTAGGGGAAAAAAAAAAGAAAAAGAGTTGCTGATGACCAGGACATAAACTGAGGTAAAGCAAGAGAAAGTCATTGTTTAAGAGCTTCAATCTACACACCCTTAAAAAAACCAATGATGTGCTGATCAGCCCCCACCTCAATAACCACCCGCCTCCTCCATCATGTAACCTTATTACCGACAGCCACCGAGCCGCGTAAAACATCTCACAATTGAATAAAACTGTTCCATATTTTTACATCATGCAACAGATCGTTCTCGTTAATCCAGCCAAAGACATGTGATAACCACTCACTCCCGAACAGATCAGTATCTGATAATGTCACCTCGGAAAAATCAAGTCGGTTATAGAGAGAGAGCAACTAGTAGCATCAGAGAGAGCAGTCAGTCCGCTCTGTTCAGCTCTGTGCAGCCGGTGCGTCTCTCTCACTTGTCCCAAAATAAAACCACAGCCTGCAGCGAGACGCACAACGTTATCTGCGTTCAATTGAATACAGCAGAGCGCCTAAAAACAAAGCTTGCCAATAATAACACTTCAGTATGCGCAATCTGTGCGCAATTTCTGTTTTTTAGCATTAATTCCACTCCGCAGAAATAGATTTTTCTCACAACAGATACCTATAATAAAGCATCCACAGGTTAAATACTAAATTGTGCGTAAAAGGAGCTGTCATGTGCAAACTTACGCATGTTCCCTTCGTTCCCTCTACTCCAGATCAGAGTGGGCAAATTTCTCCCTCCATACTCCATCCTAAAGCCGTCCTAAACCCTCCAAAGCCTCATGTAAAGACCGTATACTCCCACTACAATCTGGCCACCTCGAGTGCCAATAAGGCCATCCGTGCCCGGTGCCCAAACCCACCACCACCACTCAACACACACTGAGGGGCAGAGACGAGAAGAAATGACATTTATTATTATTATACACTCTAAAAAAAGACAATTCCAAGTTATTGTTTCCACTCTCTGCGAAAAGGGGGCCTGCTTCTATAACACAATGAAGCGTCTTTTGTGTGGCACAGAACAATACAAAACAAGTATTCTAATAAATAGCCAGTGTTTTTTTTTTTTTCTTTTTTTCATTTTTGGCTCTCCAGGATGAATAGGAGTTGGAGCTGCTGGGGTTCTGAAAGGCAGCTGTGCCGCATTCAGGGAGGAGAGGAGGGGCGAGGACTTTAGGGAGGAGTCCTGCACCCCCCTTCAGCCTCCTCCTGGATACTGACTCCCATTACTGATCCTGGAACAGAGGAGGATGCAAGGAGAGGAGAGGTTGGGGGGGGGGAGGTATTGACTTTGGAGGCTGTTTTTACTCGGGACATACACTGTGTCCAACAATGTGATCCTCAAATATTGCTTCACACTGTGAAGTCCACAGCATCCAATTAGATTTAGTTTATATGAAGCTGCACAGCTTGCAAGCATGTGGCTCTGACAGCTTCTAGGTGGGGAAACAAACACACTTGATACAACACACACCCACACACACACACACACACACACACACACACACACACACACACACACACACACACACACACACACACACACACACACACACACACACACACACACGTGACACAGCTCAGCTCATTCAAGGTCTCTACATTCCCTTCAAAAATCTCTAATTTTAAAGTGAGAATACACTAAAATGTCAAGATAACCCTTGTTGTATTTCTTGACTTACACTCAATAAACCCATGATGGTTAACCAACCTTTTCATATACATTCCGCCCAAGAGAAAGATCCCCTAGCTGCAGATTAAAACAATTTATACATCCTGCCATTCTTAGTGATTCCCCACAGATTACTTTGTCACTTTGCGAGATGTACTGCATCAAATAAGTACCACGCGCACACAAACCACGCGAGCAGATTGACACAAAGTGGTAAAGCTAAGTAAAAGGCAATGTTGAAAACTATTAAGGGGAAAAAAACAAGACAGACAGTGAGAGTGAGAGAGAGAGAGAGAGAGATCAGGTCAGGTTCAGGCCTAAAAGCGTTGAGGGAAGAGTGAGCCAATCGGCTAAAAGCAGAGGTCTTAGCTCAGTTCATATGGTCTCTCTCCAACACACAAACCTCTATAACACCACACTCAAAAACCTAAAGAGCTCTAAAACAGCGAGGAAAGCAACACACACACACCATAAAAAAGTCAAGGGATGGATCTATCTTATTTGCTTTTGAAGTAAACAAACAATTAAAATGTTTGTGGAGATGATTCAATATTGAAAACTATGAGGTACACGCTTGAAAAAGAAAGCATGTAATCCGGTATGTTTTATTACGCCTATAGAAAAAAATAGAAAAGAATGGAAGAAGACTTTATTGTCCCGCCAAAGTGGAAAATTGTCTTTAGCTCACCAGAACATGGAAGCAGAATAAGAACATATAACGTAAAAGACAATTAAGGTAACAGAACACAGGATGTTCAACATACAATTCTTAGACATTAAAGCATAAAAATCAATTGTTGAGAATCTTTAGTGTTAGTAATGGCTAAAACTAGGTTCTATGTAAACATATTTTAGTAATAGCATAATGCATCGTGTCCTTATTGAGTTTTAGAGCAGGATGGTAACCCCAAACTGACAAACTGAAAGTGTGATTTTTCGACAGAGAGCATAACATGCCATTCAAATCTGGGGCACCCTTGTCTACAAGCAATTTGTTCTTTTGTTGCTCCATGTGCTCTGTTTTCATCTTCTTCTCTTGGTGGAATTGTAAGAGAAGAGCATATGAGGACTTGATGGAGTGGTGAGTCAGAGACAGGATGACATGAAAAAGTGTGAAAGAGAGTGAGAAAAAAAGAGAGGAGAGAGAAAGAGAGAGAGAGAGAGAGAGAGAGAGACCAGGGAGGCCAATGTCAATCCCACGGCAAACAGCAGTGGATAATCATGGGCTTTAGGAAAACACTGTGTCCATAATGCTATTACCCAGGATTACCTACTCCAGCAGAGAAGGCGAGACTCTCTTCACAATGTGCCCCAGACCTTTCAGATAATCATCTTATCACAGATGACAAACCCAGAAGAAACATCCCATTATTCAAGAAGGGAAAAAAAAATCTACAGCATGTTTGGATGAAGACATATTGTAAGCCTAAATTATTCGAGTGGAAAAATATCAGATTTTGAAATTAGCACGCCAGTCGCTTCCTCTCTCTCTCTCTCTCTCTCTGTTTCATTCTCTCACTGTCTCTTTCTCCCAGGGCGCTTTCTCCTTTTCCCGCAGGGCAATTAGAGACAAGATTTTATGCACTGTTCAGCTTATCAATTAGCCATAACACCTTCCCCTCTGATTGGTCTGTAATGAACGTAATGGTTTTAACAGTCAGGAGTTGCAACTCTTAGAGGCGCTGTGCTAATGGTGTCGCCACGGTGATGGAGTCACAGTAACAGCTCTGCGGAAAAGCAGGAAGGAGGAGGAGAGGAGGGGGGTAAGTCAGCTCTCCCTAACACATCTCTAATTAGAGCTCACAGTCAGTCATTACTCATGTAATAGGGTGTAACACTAATGGCTATCAGGCAAGCCCCCACAAACAACAGAGGGGGGTTCTTGTAAGGTGAGAGGAGCAGAAAATTTATGGAGGAGGAAGAAAAAAAAAAAAGAAATCTGGAGATTATGGCGAGGAGACGAGGTGAAATGGAAAGTTGGGGGTGTGGAGGGAAGGAGGGTCAAGGAGTGAGGGGAGTGATTAGGGGAAAGTGCGCCTAGCAGCAGAGAAGGTTTTTAAGTACAGTAGTCAGACAAGGTCAAGGCCCATTAATGGAAAATCTTTCTTTGATGATGGCGAAATCCGTCATGTTGTCCAGATATAGAGATCGACAAGACAAAAAATGGATACTGTAAAGGCGGTGTAAGCAGCCGGGTGATTCAAGGGAGGCAGGAGACAGAAAGAGAGCCAGAGTGACTGTGAGGGAGGAAGGCAGTGAGACAGACGCTTAGTTAACCACTTTGGCCCTTAGACCTTGTTAGCAATGATGCACTCTGCAGCCCATTCAGCTGGTGTGGTGGTGATGCATGTTTTTACACTTTTCGGCACTAAATTGCAGTGGCTGTAGCAAAACAGAGTGACAGAGGTAAAGATAGGGAGGGGTGGATGACGGGAAACCAATGTTGGGAGAAATGAAAAGTGAGAGCCTTGTAAAGAGAGCTCTCCTCACCGCACTAAACTGAAGTCTGGGCAGCTTTTGTAAAATGAGACTTTATGTTCATCTTTATTAGGATGACTGACATTATTTTATTAATAATATATACTTCATATAGTTTAAAATGTCCTTATTTATGTGCAGATGGGGAACTAACACTATGCATGTTTTTGTAGTGTTACCTTTTTTGTCAGAGTTCTGTCGTCCAACTTTCTGACGGACATTAAAGTGGACAATCTGACTCCGAAGAAGCTGCCCCTCTTGGTGCATTTAAACGGGGTCGTGTTTACCGTGTTCACGAGAAGTGTCCATATGAACGCCCCCTCTTGTGGTATTCACGAACTCCTAAGTGGAAAGTTTCTGAAGGCTCAGAGTTCACGAGTTGTGACGTGTTTGTTGACGTTATCAGAAATGGCGGAGGCCTTGGAAGGTCATTTTTCGGTGCATAATAAGTTAATATATTGTAATTTTAGTCCTATATTGTTTTTCTTCATAATTGTCTGAGGAAAATGTTGATATTCCCAACAGCCTCTTCTTTTTCATCTGTCATTATGCCTTTGCATTTCCTGCATTATGTTACCCACTTGCTAACTTGCTAAATTGTTAGCCTCTGTGGCTTCTAGACGCGGACAGTAACGTTAATATTGCCGTTGCTTAGTAGCGATGTTCTCACGACTTATCCACTTGAACGCCAAGCATATTCTGACTTCATTCTTTGCTCATGTAGACAATACTCTATATCTTTACATAGTTGTTTCCAGCTATATTAATGCTCTGGATATCATATAGAGAACCTGTATTGTTTTACTTCCTGTTTGGGAAGAGGCCAATGATGTAAAAAGCATCATTGTTGGTGGTGGTGTAAACTGGTGTTCTGGTTTTCACACCAATAAGACCCCTCCTAAACTGTGCATTTACCACTAAAAAGCCATTTGAGAAAAACATTCTCACCACAAGGTCCATTTAGTAGCTGTCCTGGCGCTTTTGATATTATCACATGATCTTCACCATCAGATGGAGTTTGCTCAATTGACCTTTAGGATGTCTCACCCATGTTGTCTTTTAAGTCAACTAGAATCAGAGTAAAGGATGGGATGTCAGAGTAAAGCACTACTTTGGTTATAATTATCATAACTGTATTCAAACAACGTACACAGTTTATTTTCTTAAGGTCATGATCAAAGCAGCGTAGGAGTTTCTGGCTCAACTTCAACAACTTCTAAAAAGGTGTACAGAGAAGGGGAAAAGTCTGAAGAGGTAAAAACTCCAGCAACACTTGTAGTATAAAGAACAACTTAATTGCGAAACCATTGTGTTTCGGCCTGTAGCCTTCATCGGGGTCATCACAACACATTACAAAGAACATTCAAGATTTGTATGAAACAATCACAAGATTGAAAAATATAAAATTAATACATTTAATAATTTTAAATGTATCAAATACACACATGCATATCATAATAAAGTGGTTCTTTATACTACAAATGGAGTTTGGAGCTGGAGTTTTGACCCACTAAGGTCATGATCAAAGAGAGCAAAACTTAATTAACAGCAGGAATACTAGTCTGTATGAATGAGAATTAACTGGATGCAAAGCAGTGTTCCTATACAGCAAAACCTATTTCGGGGGCGACAACAAAGCAGCTTTAATTTTACAACATGTACAACAGTACAAGTCGGCTTGTGTAAAAGGGCTTTTGAAAGGTGGCATCAATGTC
The DNA here is from genome assembly GCF_043250625.1 of Sebastes fasciatus. Taxonomy (NCBI): domain Eukaryota; kingdom Metazoa; phylum Chordata; class Actinopteri; order Perciformes; family Sebastidae; genus Sebastes; species Sebastes fasciatus. Next base: position 12,301,671 of record NC_133808.1, read on the forward strand.
TTTTGAAAATCCCTGCAGCCAAAAACGCTGCATTAAAGAGCAGGTGGTAGGGATGCACGATGATATCGGTGCGTCATCCGTATTGGCAAAAAAAAGGCATTAAAAAGAAATAACGGCATTAGGTAGAAATTAATGTATCGTCCAACATGCTGATAAGATGACATGTATATCATGCAAACCGTTGACGAAGCGGGTGCAAAAACAAATATCTCAAACAAATTATTTTGCTGTTTTCCATAATCTGAGCCAGTGGAAGCATGTAGATGTTAAACAGAAGAAGCCCCAGAATGGAGCCTTGGGGAACGCCGCATGTCATATTTGTCCGTTCCGATGTGTAATTACCTTACCTTAGACACAAAGTAGTCCCTCTCATTTAAGTAGGATTCAAACCAGTTGAGTACTGCGCCAGAAAGTCCCACCCAATTGTCCAGTCGGCCTAGTAATATGTTGTGGTCGACCCTGTCAAATGCAGCACTGACGGCACCTTTCCACTAAATCCGGTGATTGAGGGCATCTCAACCCTTTCCATTCATTTCTTAAGGAAAGCAGGCGAAGCAGTCGCCCAGTGCATGGTGGGAGTGTGCGGCAAGTTGGAGGGGCAAATGAGCCGGTCCAGCGTGACGCGTCCGGCTCATTAAACTTAGACCAAGCTGTCAAATTAGGCAAAATGAGATTCAGCAGTAGCATAGCCCATTTCTTGCCTAAAATGTTTTCAGAAATAGATTTTGCCGGATTGTTTAGACTTAATAACAGAAAGTTTATGATCTGGCGTGATGTTGTTCCCTGTTTGAAACGGTGAGCAGAAAACCAGGGACCACTCATTCCATCATACATCACCGGAGTGGAGCAGCAAGTCCCCTAGCGTCCTGGATCCGATGGACATGTAGCGTGAGATCTCATAATAAGACTGAAATTCTGCCACTGACTGTGTTTAAGTGAATGTCACTGAAGACCTTATCATGAGCAATCTCAGTGCTGTGCTGATTAGAAGACATCAAAACAGTTGTTGGGGATTTAGAGGAGAGAAAATGAGAGTGGGGTGAATTTGGTTCCAGCAGAGACCAGTTCCTTCATCTGGTCAGTCAACATAAGGTAAGAACATTACAAAATACAGATGCCGGTTGGCACAGTACTAATTATCACCACATAACCTCTGTGTTTGTCGAAATACGGTAAGTAATTTGGAATTTTTAAATAGGAATTTTTACTTGACTAATTATGGACAAGGCTGATTCGCACAGTGCTTGAAGTGGGGAAAAAATAAGGGCCGGTACTCCCCTAATTCACATGTTGGCGTGTGTATCGGCTGCTATCAGCAATCTCTTATGACTTACTCCTATTTATTCATAATTTCTTTAATTTAAGCATGTTATACTGTTTCAGTCATAATCAGTTGTGATTTTAATATATTATTATACTTGGGCTATGCATCTTCTATAGTTGGCCTATAATACTTCAATAATATTCTCACTGGAACATTATAGGGTTAAGGTGGTGTGTTTGTATATTTACTCATATTGTTAATATTTAAAGTGCTTCCCTGAGTTATTTGTCGTATCACTCTATAATATATTATAGGATGCCTATAGCCTGGAATCAACAGCAGCCAGCCAGACAGGCAGGTATGCATGCAGAGCTGAGGTATGTGAGCTATTCATTCAGGTTTTGGGAGTCCCAGTAAAGATGCTCCTACATATTATACAGACACATTCTGAATTTCCACAGTGAATAAAAGATACTATATCGAGTTTGGGGGCCCTTTAAAGAAAATTTGAAGGTTTTTGACTTAAAACTATGTAATTTAAAAACAATTTGGACCATTATTATTACTTATTAAATTATTATTTTTATTCAATTCTTCTGGAAATGTTTGCCCTGTAAAATTATATTCTATAAATCAGAGGAGCAGATTCAATTATCTTTTAAATAATGTTATATTTGTTCACAAATAAAAAAAAAGTTATGACAAACAGTTCTCTAATTATTTTACAAAAAGGACACAAAAAGTACAGTGAACACTGTATCGATAAATTACAGTAACCAGTCACGGTACGCCAAGGAGTAAAATGTAGAAGTGTCGTTACTGCGTATGGTTGAGTACACTACCGGCCCACTTCGAGCACTGGATTTGCACGGTATTAAGATCACAGACCTCATTTATTACAAATTGCTAGAGGTCCCCCTGTGTGATTAGGGCGTAAGTCACCTCTTGTCTATCTCTTAATTTGTTCTGCTGATAAGATTTTTCCTGCAGGTTACCACACATGTTTCAATACATTAACCCAACAGTTAAACATATCTTGTAAACTCACTGGGGAAGTTGGTTTATTGTGAAATATGGAAATGTTCTTCCCACGCAGTAGCCTTAGTGTAGTTATTCACAGGCATTGAATTTACATTGTGCATATAAACATACTGCAGGGCAAAGGCCTCATACAGTATATCCAGAATGTACGGGAAACATATCCATACAATCTCATATAATAGTTAAAGAAGGATTTAGTTCCTAGTTTGCTACTATTCCAGCAAGGATATGGAGTTGAACCTTGGAGAAATATTGTACGCTGTAACCTATTGTGTAGCTTTACTAACCACAATGGCAGCAGCTTGGCCTTTGAGGGAGCTGCAGGACTTCAGGGGGGGAGGCTGTCTATTCCTAAACTCAGCCTTGAAAGTGGGTTTGAGTGTGTGTGTGTGTGTGTGTGTGTGTGTGTGTGTGTATCTGAGACTTGGGGAGGGGGGCTCCTCAGTTGCCTAACTATAGTCCCTCACCCAGAATTTGAAATAAGGTCATCGTCCCCGGGAGGCCCCAAGTCAAAGCCTCCCTTCTTCACCTGCCCTTTAACTCTCCTCATCGCCTCCTTTTCTTAATTTAACTCTTCACCTGGGTCCCACGATTCCTTCTTTCCTTTTACACCTCCTCTTTCCCTTCATTCCTCCTTTGTTTATACCGTGACGGCATATTCGTCTGGTTCGTTTCACACTTCCCCAAGAGAGCCTGAACAGCAAAGGAACGGACATCACAATGACTCAGCCTCTTCAGTTGTGCTTCTATTAAATATCGTCCTTTACCTCAACAGTTGGAGCTCGTTTTTGTTTGTGTTTTTGTTTATGTCTTGGCTGCTACAAAAAAAAGAAGCTTCCAGTAATGCTATTGGTCCTTAAAACTGTAATTTAATTGGAGAAATTAATTTTATGGATTAGCAAAACAATAAAAAAAAAAACAGAAATGGCATCATTAGTAGATAAGGCAGGTAATAAGTGTATTAAAGCCTGTGGTCTGTGTGTGTCTGTGTGTGTGTGCGTGTGTCTGGAGCAGCACAGATGCATATCCAATAGGACGCAGAGTGAGCAGGACAATAACACGCGATTCTTATGCTAATCAAGGAGGCCATTAATGTTTACATTCAAAATCGGGCCTTGCAAAGAAATACATTCACTCCCCGCTAAACTGGGATAATTAGTTCCCTCTTAAACCCATATTCCATTAACTCAGGTGAATCCATCTGAGTTTCATCAAATTTCTGCTTCATTTTGCATGATAATGCAATTTAAAAGCAAATGACATATTCAGTACTCAGGGAGGGAGAACACCTATGAGAAAATAATATATGTGAAAAAGGCTTTTTGTTCCATTTTACATGTATCTGTAAATATTTGAAAGTGTTTCCCATAATTCAGCGTGGCTGATTTATGCATAAATTAAACTGTAAACAGCTTATTGGAGATTAGCGACTGATGTATTAAATTCCCCCTGCCGGTTTTCTGCACACTTTGTATATATGACACCTTATATTACAAGATGACCATGACGCTGTAAGGTTGACAAAATGTGAATGTCCCCACTTCAACGGGCATATATATATATATATATATATATATATTTATATATGTATATATTAGGGCTGTCAATCGATTAAAATATTTAATTGCGGGTCATTGCATCATTGTCCATAGTTAATCGTGATTAATCTCAAATTAATTAATTCATTAATTAACATTTTTTATTTATTCAAAATGTACCGTTAAAGGAGATTTATCAGGTATTTAATACTCTTATCACCATGGGAGTGGGCAAAAATGCTTGTTTTATGCAAATGTATGTATATATTTATTATTGAAGATCAATTAACAACACATAACAATGACTAATATTGTCCAGAAACCCTCACAGGTACTGCATTAAGCATAAACAATATGCTCAAATCATAACATGGCAAACTGAAGCCCAACAGGCAACAACAGCTGTCAGTGTGTCAGTGTGCTGACTTGACTATGACTTGCCCCAAAACTGCATGTGATTATCATAAAGTGGGCATGTCTGTAAAGGGGAGACTTGTGGGTACCCATAGAACCCATTTTCATTCACATATCTTGAGGTCAGAGGTCAAGGGACCCTGAAAAAAATGGCCATTTCCCCCAGTTTTTCCATGCCAAAATTTAGCGCATTTAGCGTTATTTAACCTCCTTCTCGACACGCTAGTATGAAATGGTTGGTACCAATGGATTCCATAGGTTTTATAGTTTCATATGATGCCAGCATCTTCCCTCTACAATACAACCTCCGAAAGTCTGTGACGTACTTGTATTTCGGTGTTTTCACTACAAGAGGAAGAGAGGGAAAGTGGATGTAAAGGTCTATTAATCCTCATACATGCACACATAAAGCTGAGCAACAGACGTCTGGGTATTTTTTCCACAGGAATAGTTCAGCAGCATTCAGAATTCAGAGCCCTCCAACTTTGCCGCATCAAAACACAAAAGCCCAAACAGAAAACTTGGCTTGGACAAGCCAGTTTTCCCATGGTGTGTGAACGTGTGTGTGTGTGTGTGTGAGCGCTAGAAAGAGTGTGTATTGTGTGCATGTGAGGCAGAGAGTGTAATTTTACTTCATAAAACCCTCAAAATTATCAAAATGCACCTAATTTTCCCCTTTATGCGATATCTATGTTTTCATATATTCCTTTATAACACAGACATTTACTGTGCTGAAAACACTTATGATTGATATAGGTGGGTAGCTTCACATGACACACACACACACACACACACACACGCACACACACACACACACACACACACACACACACACACACACACACACACACACACACACACAGTGTAATGGATAGGAGCTGGCTGAGGGCGTCTGTCAGGGGCGACTGTTCTAATCAGAGCAGTGGGGAGAGAGATAAAGGAGAAAATAATGAGTGTGGCATCAGGCCTTTCATAGCGCAACAAAAGGCCACGGGATCAGATAGACAGACACAATGTGGAGAGGAGAGGAAGAGAGGGAGAGAGAAGAGAGAGGGAGAGAGGGAGGGATGGGAGGAGGCAGAGCAGGGAGAGAGAGAGAGGGATGGAACAGGTTTGCTAATAAGCCTTCTTGCACTGTAGGTGCTGTAGGCAACAGTAGGCGACATTATGAAATGCAAGCTTCATGTCTGGCTTCACTCGAAGGATGCCATCGAGTGGGGCGGATGGAAGTTTCTATGACAACATCAATCATTTTAGCACGGAACAGTCCTTCAACGGGAGCTGACTATAAATGCATTTTCCCGCACACATCCTTCCGTTTTCTGCCTCAAAATACTTTGTCGGCCTTGTGCCCTCTTTCTTCCTGCTGATTAGCGCTGCTTCATTTACTGCGTGTGATAATTTCCAGTCATCCTTTTGATTATTAATGCTTAATTTACCCAGATTACACTCCTTTGATTATTAATGCCTAATTTAGCCTGATGACTCCAATCATTAGATGGTGCCCAAAATGAAAGCAAACAACCTCAGTGGTCTTCCAATGTACCGATACAGCCTCTTCTACAGATAATGATACTGTTCAGAGGAGCCAGCGGGCCTGTGAGTGTTAAGTCAGTGCCCACGTTTTCACCCAAACTCCCATCAAACTTTAAAGAGAAAAGAAATACTAATTAGAAACTGCAAGCTAGGAGAAATGAGCAGGCAGACTCAGAACAGAAAATCCTATTCAGGGACTTAATGAGCTTGTCGAAGCTGAATAATTGATTTCTAATTCTAGCCTGCAGCTGTTGACCCAACCAGGGAGTGTTTTCAATGGAGCTGAAATATGTTGCGCTCTGACTTGGCACTGTTGGCTTTCTGGTAGCAGAATCATTACCAAATACCCTCATGTCTACCTCACACTTCAAGGTTTTATTTAGACAAAGTTTTCACACTTAATTACTTGACTTTGGTGCACAAACAAACTAAAAAAAAAACATGCTCTCCCTTTGAAATTCATCACAGGTAATTCCCTTGACAACTTAATCCTCCTTCAGATCTTGTTTAATATTTTAGACTGGACACAATTTAATAAAAGGCGGTTTGATTTTGAGCTGTGAAAGCCCAGCGAGGTAAACTCTCCCAGCGTATAAAGCGTTGGGAACCGCGGTCCATATCAGATTGTAGGTGTTTTATGTTTCGTTCATTTGCTGCGGAGTGATTCTTTGTTGCCTTGCGCGGACGATCATATCCTGGGGGCTCTGGGGCAGGAGGAGCAGCACAGAGCACCCTGTGTGTGAACCACAGCCGCCCAGCGTCCCTGTAAGATGACCTCACGGAAAATAGGCCTAATTATTGCCGTGACAGCCCATGCTATCATATTCTGCCAGATCAGTCACTACATAGGAGAAAGGGAGGGGGTGGGGGCAAAGAAAAATTAACAGAAATATATACCACCGTGCCACCAAACCCCCCCTAAACTGAGCCCATTTATTTTTAATACCCTAATCAGCAGGTCCCAAAGGGGGCTTGGCTCTCACTCACCCGCACAGACAGACACAGGTGAGTACAGGTAAGGCAGCAGGGAGTGAGGAGGAGGTGGATGGGGAGCAGAGAGGCTGGTTTGATGTGAGAGGCAGTGGCTTTAACTGGAGTTTTGATCAACAAATAGAAACTTAGCATCCTCGAGCAAAATAAATTGGCAACGGCTGAACAAAACACAACCTTAGTTTCAGGGAAATATAGTTTTGCATGGAAACTTTCTTCCTGTAGAGAGTAGATATAGTAGATAGAGGGATAAAGTGGTGAGACGGGGGGCCAGCAGGACACTGTAATTACAAGATACAGAGTTTAAGGTAGACAGCAGTGATTAACTGGACTGTCCTATTCCTGAAGCCATAGTCATTAGGGCTGGATCATTATATGATAGATTTCAGGGCTATTTGCCTGGTTTTGTTCCCAGAGACAGTATTACGAGAGACACCCTGGGAATGGGACATACTACACCAATAGCTACCTCCGTGAGAAAAACACGGGAAATATCAGTGCTCTGTGCCGAGCTGTGGGTGACACTGATGTTTAGACTCGCTTGCTTAAGCACCAGATTCTAAGATATCACAACGCAGGATGATACAGCAAGAGAAAGTGTTTGAAAGTGAAAGAACAAGTTTAGACAATTACACCAGAGTGTTCAAAAGTTTTGTCTTGTATTAGCATTAGGGGTGGGGGAAACAATTTGATTCACCTATGTATTGCAATTTTTCTTTTTTTTTACGATTTTGAAATGCCAGAATTGATATATTTGCTTCATTTGAGTCTATATGGAGGTAGAAGGAAGTTACCACTTTTATTGTTGTAATAACGTGACGTCATATCCGTTCCGTATCCGTCAACCAAAACAAAGCGCAGCGAGCCGAAACAAGGAAGTAGAAAACGGCGGAGGGTCTGCATGGATACAATCTGCAGCCTCACATTTTAAATCCAAAGTGGTAAACACTACACATACAGTAAAGTATGGAAACATTTTGGGTTTCACACATAACCAGGAAAAGCAGAGCTAGACATCATGGCTAAAGCTGCATGCTAACTCTGTCATGGACAGGAAACGTTATCGTATTGCGGTAACGTGCGGTCAAGCTGGCCAACGATACAACTGTAGAGCACTCATATACTGACATTTATGTTAAATGCATTCAAACGGCCCCGATGTGACTATGTCCGGTTTTCAAAATAAGGTGTTAACAAAGGCAACTGTATATACAAAATACATATATGGAAATAAGACTGATTGGATTATACTCACCAGAAGTATAAAACATTACATGTCCCCTATAAATAAAAAAAGAAATACCACTAATTTGTGAGGGAAATGTCTTTATTCTTTGATTTTTATGTTGCTGGAATTTTTTTTATAAATAAGGCTTCAACTCGGCTGCACGGTGGTGCAGTGGTTAGCACTGGCGCCTCACAGCTAGAGGGTTGCAGGTTCGAATCCGGCTTGGGACCCTTCTGTGTGGAGTTTGCATGTTCTCCCCGTGTGAGCGTGGGTTTTCTCCGGGTACTCCGGTTTCCTCCCACAGTCCAAAGACATGCAGGTTAGGTTAATTGTGGACTCTAAAATTGCCCGTAGGTGTGAATGTGAGCGTGAATGGTTGTCTGTCTCTATGTGTCAGCCCTGCGATGGACTGGCGACCTGTCCAGGGTGTACCCTGCCTTCGCCCAATGTCGGCTGGGATCGGCTCCAGCCCCCCCGCGACCCCTAACGGGATAAGCGGTTGCAGATGGATGGATGGATGGAGGCTTCAACTCTGAGTTCTTTTAAAACAAAGCTTAAAACTTTCCTGTTTGCGGCTGCCTTTTATTAAACCAGATAATGATCTGATACTGCACTAGAGCTTTTACTCTTTTGTGTTTTATGCTATTTTAGCTTCTATCCTAGCTTTTATTTTTAGCTTGTTTTTATTTTCTAATCTTTAATGTTTTTATGTTTTTATGTTTTTATAACTGTTTTAATTATGTCTTAATGTTCTTTTGCACTTTGTCGCAATGTTCTTGAATGTTTATGTAAAGCACTTTGAATTGCCCTGTTGTTGAAATGTGCTATACAAATAAAGCTGCCTTGCCTTGCCTTGCCTGACAATAACTGATATATTTGCCTTCAGGACATCTCTGATTACATACTTGCTGAAAATCTAATATTTTACTGTATTCATTTAGATATTTTCCAAAGTAAAAGTCCCTGGAAGTGTATGATTAAACTTTTTCCCATGGTCTAGTGTTAAAAAAAGTTAACAAAAATCTTAATATAATTGTAATATCAAATCACAATTCTTGTAGAATTGCAATACTTCAAAATCCCAATACAGATCAAATCGGCACCCAAGTATCGTGATAGTATCGAATCTGGAGATAGGTGTATCGTCCCAGCCCTGGACATTATTTCCCCATGTTTTTGTGTCTAACTGACTAATAGGAACAACAACTTCTGAAATTGGTCCAGTATTGAGAGAGAGCGCTGTAGATGGCAGCAATATGGTGCCATTGGGGCAAGCTGGCACCGTCATTTACATCCACTAAAAGTGCTGGTTTTTGGCTCTGATTGTTATTATAAGTGTCTGATATTAAAGAGCCTCGCTCAAGGAGAAGTCTCGTTCTGAAATTTTGCCAGAAGACAGCGGTGGAATAGTGGAGTACATCCATGGTGGAAACGCGAGTGCCAGTCGGGCAGAGATTGTTGTGTTGGAGTACAGAAAGCGTAGCTTTGTGTTATCTAAAAGATTTTCAATGTCATGGCTGAATATTTAGATGATTTCAACAATGTGGATGAGGTCTTTGAATTCAATGGTATTTATTTGTGCCAGAATATACAGATATTCAGATTTCACAAGACTTCTCCTTGAGCGGGACTTGGGCACAATAACAAACAGACCAGATCAAGCGAAAGGTAAGAAAAACATTTTTTCTTTCTCTGTAGGGTCCTTTCCATAATGTTGTCAGACACTTATAATAACAATCTGAGCCGGTCAGTGGCAAAAGCAAGCCCTTTTAGTGGACGTAATGTTACATTGATGCTGCCGCTTACAGTGTTCTCCCTCAATACTGAACCAATTTCAAAAATGATTCCTATTAGTCACCAAGACACAAAAACATGGGGAAATTGTTCCTTACAAAACCTTAGCCATAACATTGTCAGATCATAAATGTGATTTATTTTGTAACTGTTTTGGTGTCAGATCAGAAAACAGCTATATGTGTTGTTTTGCAGAGCACTTAAACTTACCGTTGTAAGCATGGTAGGTCAAAGTTGAATGACATTTTGGATCATAATTTTACAGTTCACTTTCATTTTCACTTTCAGATAGGTTTAGCTAATGGGTACACACTACACGAGAATCAAGCCAATTTTAGGGACCGATTCCCCCTCTCGACAATCGTCAGCAAAGCCCTGATTTTTGATAGTTCTAAATATTATCTTTCCAGATATTCCTGTGGTGTGACGTATGATAAGAGTGTTTTTTACATCCCCCGATCAGCTCTGAAGTCGATCCTGACCGCACCGGTTTCAAATCCTAAATATTAAACATGTTCACTATTTACGAACCGATATCCTGTTGTGTGTGGGGAACCCCGAGGACAGCTGACGACGCAGTCACGTGGGAAAGAACGTTAGCCAATTGGGAACCAAGCTGACGTCATTGCGGCTAATGCATGAACTAATGCAAAAACACAAAGCACAAAGTAGTAGTAAGATGGACCACAGACATGGAGGACCAACTTGTTGATTTGTGGCAACAACACAAGTGTTTATTTAACATGTCTCCATGACTTCATTCATCCATCCTTCGTGAAAAAGTAGTGCAAAAACCAACACGCTAATTCTTCCTGCCCGTCGTCTTCCATGTTTGTTTACACTAAAGTCACGTTTTTTTTGTCGGGATTCTTGTTGTTCATGAATGGAATCTGTTAGTGTGCTGTTTTGGCCAAATTGTTGCTCTCCACACACTATAGGAACAAAATTGTTAAATCAACCAACATGTCATGTTATGTGTGAGCTCTCTCACAATTTCAAAATCTTTTAAGATTGGGTGGGCCAGCCTTAATGTGGAGGTTTGTTTAAAAACCTGGATAATTGTTGGCCTGCTCGCGTTTCTTTCTTTCTTTCTCTGTCTGACTTCTTTTTAGCGATGTTGCCGTGTTCCGCGATCTCAGCAATTTACTCATAAACTGTAAAGTTATCATAATTAAAAGAAATAATGGCAAAAATTACAAAAAATAAGATCCAAGTTGTGCACTGTATCGTGAGAGTAGAGCCACTGCATCTCTGCTTTTTTAATCTCACCAGGTTATAGAATGTGTTTACCAATTACAGTTTGACCAGGATGGTCAGACAGACATAAACTTAACAATTACACAACTTCAACAACTTCACTATTTTTGGAACAAGAAAAAAACAAACTATGAAACTTTGTGAGTGCAAACACACACACACACACACACACACACACACACACACACACACACACACACAAAATCACACAAGAGTAATAAGCTAATAATGTGATTAATTCCACTGATTACAAAATCAGCCTGCTTGAGAGAACTGCGTTTCGATTTGTGGGTTTCTGTGTGTGGGTGTGTGTTTGTGTGTGTGTGTGTGCGTCTGCGTCTATGGGCGCTTTTCGCCGGCAAAGAAAAGAATACAGCAGTAGCCCTTGTAACCCAGGCCTGCCCTCCACCTACAGCCCCTCTCGCTGTCACTGGCCATGTGTAGTGTGTAATAGGCACTGACAGTCGTTGCTCAGGTCAGTAACCCTGTGGCCCTGTCTAATTGAGGCTAAGGATCCCGGCTTGTCCTGCCATCTATAATTAACCACATCATCTGCAGCCGTATGAAAGATTCAGCTGGACTGGGAGTGGCCGACACATGATCCCGCTGTTGGTGTTTACCGCTCGTGTGTATAAATGTGTGTGTGTTAGTTAATGCGTCGGAGCCACAGTGACTTGGAAGAATCTTCTTATTTAGCCAACAGATATTTAATAATAGGCATATCTATCTATCTATCTATCTATCTATCTATCTATCTATCTATCTATCTATCTATCTATCTATCTATCTATATTGTTATCTGTAATTGCTAAATGAAAGCCACCTGCATGGAGATCGAGTAAGTATGAGCCGACTAAATTTGAAGTAAACCCCCTTTCTACCTTCCTCCCCCGTTCTCTCCCCCCCAATCCCCAGCTTGATCTTTGGCGTGACAGAAACTTGAAGTGTACTCTGCCCCTTCAAACACCTTGGCTCTGCCCTCCCCTGCCCTCTCCTCCACCTCCTCCATCACCTCCTCCTCCCTCCCGTTCGCTCAGCTCTCCCGGCTTCACCCTACCCCACTCAGCTCCTCTCGCTTTCCTGTCGAAGCCTTTGAAATACGGCTTTCAAAAATGCTGCTTTTTGAATTAATGAATCATTTTTCGCCAGGTGTCGCTGAGGGGGGGTGGTGGGGGTGGTGGGTGGGGGGCAAAGGGGAGGGAGAGGGGGCTAATAAATACGGAGTGGAGAGAGTCTCACCACTACCGATCCCTCCCTCCCGACGCACCCCCCCACCACCCAACACACACACACACATACACACACGCCTTTGCTCTCCTCCCCCAGCCCTCCACCCCCAGCCCTAGATGAAAGGCCTGGCTCGTTCCTGTACCTTTAATTTAAAGCTGAAAAGGAAAACGAGAGCGGGGGTGCGAAACACGCTTATGAATATGGAGAAAATTGAATGAGAACCGTCCCTTTGAATAAATCAGTATGAATGTCCCTTGGCCTTGTTGGGAGGAAGGTCGCAGGAGACCCTTGGATATACAGATGGAGTGCGGCTTGATGGACCAGCGCGTGTGTGTGCCATATGTGTGTCCTTGTTACGTGTATGCAGATGTTTTGAGAAGTTTGGACCGCTCTTGGTGTGCTTTTTATTGTCAGTTATTATGGTAAAATAACCATTTGTTGATTAAACTGAGAAAGAGATGATTATAGTCTCAGACAGATGAATTGAATAACTGATCATATGGCGGCTGTAACAGCATTATTACGACAACGCCCATATGCAGATGCAGATTGCAGATGGGATGCGAGTGCAGCCTGAGTGGCGCGCGGCCTTGGAACGAAAGAACAACAACAGGAAGTACTTTAAAGCAGTGGGTACAACACTGTATATGGACACTCTTAAGTTGTTATATACATGCTGGCTGTGGAGGAGTTGGTGATGTACTAAGGCTGAGTCCTTACCACAGCGATCCAGGGTTCGAATCCAACCCGCGGCCCTTTGCTGCATGTCGTCCCCTCTCTCTCATGTCTATTTCCAGCCCCAAAAAATTCAAAAACAAAAAAGGAGTGACTTCAGTAATGTGGAAGAGGTTTCATAACATGCATTCAAATTAAAAAAGCAGAGGAGCTACATCCCACAATAAAGACCATCTAAGGCCATCATCTAGTAATTACATTAACTGTGAGACATATCAGGATCGGATTCAGCTCAGGTGACAAAAATTGATCGACCACATCGTACGTTTGCTTCGTGGTAAATTGTAGGAGAAAAAAGAAAATACTACAGGCAAATGTCAATCAGTCACAGTCAGTTAGGGATGCGAGTAGAGCTAAAAAGATTAGTCTATTAATTGATTAGTCCATTGACTTTTTAAAATTAATCAGAAACTATTTTGAAAATCGATTAATCATGTAAGTCAATTTTCAAGCAAAAATTAAAACATTTTGATGGTTCCAGCTTCTCAAATGTGAAGATGTTAAGATTTTTCTCGTTTTACATCATTGTAAACTGATTATCTTTTGGTTTTGGACTGTTGGCAGGACAAAAGAATTAATTTGCAGAAGTCACCGTGGGCATCACTATGTCATTTTGGAAAATTATCATGGACATTTTTCACAATTTTCTGACGTTTAACAGATCAATCACGAAGAATTGGTAGATTAATTAATAATGAAAATAATCATTGGTTGCTAGAGAAGTAAAACAATCCCTGTATATGGTCATAAATATTGAAAACAAATATCTTGTAATATTGTGATATCATTTTAAGGGCATATTGATATATTAAACCCCTTCTGTACATTTGCAATATGTTCAGCAAAGTACTGTCACAGCAAACATAATCATAACAGAATCATAACAATCATAACAGAATGTATTGGTCTTAGCTGGTAAACAGCAAGTAGTAAATGTAGACAGAAAAAAAAGCAGAATACAAGGCTGTATCTCACTTAGAACCGGAAATGTTTTCCAAAACATGCAATAGTCTTAGAGATTGATAAATGTGTTTTTCTCATATTCCAACAAGTACCTGAAGTGGCAACACACAAAAACAACGCTCTGCACTGCATCCATAATAGCATACTGTGACCTTGATAAAACTAAATCATGCTGTTCACTGTGATGGATTTCATACAGTAAGTGAAGCAATTTTTTTCTAAGTTGGTTTTGCTGAAATGCACAGAAGTGTGCAACAGGGAAACTTAGGGATGCACCAATACTGATACCGAAGCGCCATAATGATGAATCGGATATCGGTGACAATGGGGCCGATCTATTTAATTCAATTCTATGTTTATATATTATACGCATTATATACTGAAATTTAATTCCTGTTGAAGTTTTGACCAATTTGTTGCTGTATTAAAAAGGTTTACACTTGAATTGTAATTCCTCTTAATTTCTTTTGCCAGGTTGGTATGCCAAGGTGTGTGATTTATTATTTTAATAATAAATAACAATTCAGTAAATGTATATCTATGTCTTTATTTGTGACATTTTGTTTTAAAAAGTTAGGAAAGCAATATTTAAGTCAGGCCTGATGTTGCCTTACACATAAAAGAATGATCCCAGTGACTTCCACACAGTGAGGCATACAGCTCATTACTTAAACACTGGTATTAGAATCGATCGATACCCAAAGCCCAGGTATCACTATCGGTATTGGGACTGAAAAAGTGGGATCGGTGCAACCCTAAGGGCAACACATCCATGGCTCAGTTGGTGCACGGCCGCCTAACTGCTCATAATGCTTTTATTGAAAGTTGTTAAGCACAAAATGATGCAGGGAATTGAAAAACAGCCTTTTGCTGATTTGACTGACAAAGTGATGATTAGACTCTCTGACAGTATCTAAATCACTGATATTAGGAGCGCAGCTGTAATATAAAAAATAGATGGTGCCGAGTGGTTAAGACGCACTGTCAACACTGTCAGTGAAGTGGTGAAATGCCACAAAAATAATCTTTAAAGAATAAAATGTAAACAATAAAAGCAATATATGTATGAGCGGACACCTGTAGGCTACATGGAACAAAAAAGTGGGGGTGTAGAACAATGCTTTTATAAAACTGTTAAGTTTGTGCTGCTCATCAAACCAATGATGCATATAATTTAGGGCAACAAAAAATTATTCTGATTAAATCAATTAATCTGTTGATTATCTTCTCAATTTATCGATGAATAATTTTGTTTATAAAATGTTATAAAAAATTAAAATTTTCTAAGAGACCACATTTTAACATATCTTGTTTATCCGCAAGTCTAAAACCCGAAAATATTTATCATTTATGACAGACAGGCATCAAATTCTCACATTTGAGAATGTGGCATATTTTGCTTGTAGAAATACCTAAATGGGTATTCAAATTGTCAAACTAGCTGCCCATTAAATTTCTGCTGATCGACTAATCAATTAATCGTCCACTCATTTCAGCTCTAGTTGATTTACCCAAAGCCAGTAATCTAAAGCACACGTCTTGCTGAATGAATTGCTGTGTGAATATTTGACATTGTGTCCATCATAATTCTGTGTAGGCAGGTTTCAGACTTTATCACCAAATCAGTTAACTAGTATTTTCTTATTGTTGCCCTTTTTCATGCATACTTGCTCTTGTTTAAGATGACGGAAAATGAACAGTCTTATTGATTTATTACACAGATTAATTATCTAAATGAAATGTTAGATTTGCTTCAACAGCTCAATGAGTGAAACTATGAATAAAAAAAAAGACAGCACAGGAAAGAGAGAGAGAGAGAGAGAGAGAGAGAGAGAGGTGGAGGACGGAGGGGGAGCAGATGATTGTAAGGACAGGGAGAAATTGAATTCCCAGCTACTTTGGTGAACAAGGAGACACTGACTGACACTCATGAGTTAAATGCTAATTGAAGGCAGCAGAGGTTTGGATGTGAGTTCTGAGAGCCTGAATGGCACACGGCCTTGGAGTGAGAACACCAGAATAGAAGGAGCTAAAAGCGGTGTGTATACTCTTGCAACTATAGTGGGTATACGGACACTCTTATTCTGTGAACGGTGATGGAGGTTCTCGGGGTTTTTATGTGTCAATCGATTCCTCTCATGTGTCTCCATCGCATTCAATTAGACAATTAGCTTAGCTTAGCACAATGACTGGAAACAGAGGGAAACAGCTAGCCTGGCTCTGTCCATCACTTTGTTCAATCTCGTTTGTTTAATCGATATGGAAACAGAAATGTAAATGCAACAATTTGTGATTTTAGGGAAGGTCGGTGTAACTATTTCTTCACCAGTTTATCCATCGACGCATGTTGAGTATTGCACAGGGTAAGAGACCGGTATGGGTTAGCCAAGTTTAGCAAGTTTTGATTTGTAACTTTTACATTTCTTGAGTTATATTACAGTAATTTAGGGCGTTTACTTAAACAACACTTAAAAAAAATCTCCCTGAATATTTTACACTGATAGGTTTCAGATTTTAAGTTAATATGCAGGGAATGCAGTTAAAAGGATAAATCTGGAAGAAATGCTTGCTTGATACAATTTTGAAAGATAATGTGTAGATTTGTTCTGTTCGTTGCTTGCACCATTTGCTTTGAGTGATCCCGTAGCAACATTTAAAGAGGATTTAAGGACTAAGGCAATTTCAGTTAGATTTGTACATGTTCTCCTGTAAAAGAAACAAAACATGGAAAAGACGTGCGTTGTTGCATTGTTATATATTGTCTTTTAACTCTACCTGTATTCTCCATAAAGATACAACAAATACACACACACAGGCCTACTGGTATATTTGTTAGGACCTCTTGCATTATAGCCGACCTAACTCTTGGGAGATGCTGTTCATGGCATTTTAACGAGCCTCCTTGGAATTGTGTTGCATTTCATTGATTGATCAGTGGCTCAGTGTTCAATACACCTAATCAGTGTCAGAAATCCAATTTGGTGTACTGTATTATACTACTGAATTAGGGGGCAATTGTACACACCCACAGTACATCAGTGAACATGTTGACATGTATACTAGAAACCATGTTGCTGAGAGAAATTATGTTACAGCAGGAAATTACACATAACAAGTTTACATGCTTACAAGGCTGACCAGCAAAAATCACTTCTCAGTCTGTGAGGAAACGCCTCTGGCAGACTTTTACTCCTGCAGTAGGTGATGTGATGATCTACAGGTTGGAAGTTGGCAAGTGAACACAACTTGCTAGTGCTGTTTTAGAGCTTACATGCAGTTAAGTGGCTGCTAGAAGTTATAACACTAATAAAGTATTTTTCTTTTTGTTGTGTCAATTTTATAATGCTTGTAATATACAGTATTAAGAAGCTAATTGAAATTCTGTATGCTTCCTGCTTGTAGAGGCGTAGAAGATGTGATGGAGACGGAAGAACTATAGAAAACCTTTCAGGTGAAGAAAGCGAGGGTCGTGAAGGTTGCTCTGAGAGGAGGATGAGGCGAGGATCGAGAAAGAAGAGGGAAAGGTGAGGGGACCGCTCAAGTGTTTACCACATGACCGAGGATAATGTCTTCTCAGTTGTCTTTTATTATGAAATGCAGTCACTTTCTGTAGACGCCAGAAGAGAAAGATTTTTTTTTTTACCTTCGGACAATGCCCAGGCCATAATAGAGACATATACAACCATAAAGGAAATAATGTTATCTCTCCAAGCAATCCTCATAGTAGAAGAATCACACAGCAATCGTGCAGTAAGAAGGCTGAAATGTGGGGAAATTTCATATTGTGTATTACATTTTTGTTTGCAGTAATATTAAATGTTGTACACACATTTACTGATTACCCTAATAAATGTTCATTCAGTCATTTGAAAATGTAGAGAATATTAGAGGGGAAATAGGGCACCTTTATTACAGGTTTATGTGCTACAGTTGTGTGTAACTCTTAATGACTTCCAGACATGTTTCAACTTTGATTCAGTTGATTCAATTTTATTGTCATTTTGGAGGATCTAGTTTTTTGGTGCTTGAATTGCATTATACAGAGTTCTGTTATTAAGCCTAAGAACTGAATTTCCCAAATGATGGATTAATGAAGTAGCTCTAAAAAAGTCATTGATATAAACAAGAAAGTAATAACACCTGTCAGTATAACACAATCAAATTCAACCTTCATCCTCCACAATGATCAGAGTTAATTCAACACCTCTCTAAAACAGTTTCAACAAAAACTGAACTTTATAACCTTCATGAAAATAGGATTTACTGCAGGACTGTTGTATTAGGCCGCATTAGTTTTAGCTAGGTGTACCTACAGTAATAAACTGGCAACTGAGTGTGTTTTAAAGGGATAGTTCAGGTGTTTTGATGTGGGGTTGTATGAGATACTTGTCCATAGTTAGTGTATTACCTACAGTAGATGACGGTCAGCACGCCCCTAGTTTGGAGAAACAGACAGGAGTTACCGCACAGCAGCAAAGTAATGTACTGTATACTGTATTTTAGCCACCTAAAAGAAAGGCTCACTTAAAAAAATCAATATCAGTTTAAGTGTATGCTATATTAAGAATATTTTCACTGCTTTATCTTGTCGTCAAACAGACGTTTTTGACGGGGAATTGAACTGAAATTAAAACTTATCTATGCTCTTTTCAAAGCCACCAGACTCCATTAACAAAAACAGTACAGATAAGTTTCACTTTCAGTTTAGTTCCCTGTCGAAAAATATTTAATATGTAATAATATAAATATAGCATACACTTATACTGATATATCTCTTTTAGGTGGGTAAAATCAGGTTGCAACCTCTAGGTCTGAAAAGTAAAGCCGAAGCGGAAGTACCTTAAACTTGCATTATTCCTAAGGGGGCGACTCCTCTGGTTGCAAAAAGAAGTCTGATAATATAGAAGTCTATGAGAAAATGAGCCTACTTCTCACTTGATTCATTACCTCATTAACGTTGTAAACATGAGTTTATGGTCTCAATCGCTAGTTTTAAGTCTTCTTCAATACAGCCTGATGTTTATTTAGTAAATTATGGTCCCATTTAGAGTCAAATAGACCATAAAGCAGGGGATGCTTTAGGGCGTGACTAAGTTGTGACAGCGTTGTCCGGTCTGGGAGTTGTCTGTGTTTTTGTCTTACAACTTTAACCCTCTCACAGTGTGTTTTCGGTTCATGAAAGTTAATTGTAACATTTTGGTCGCCTTCAAATCTTATTCTTAGTCTTATTCAGCGTTCACTTGTACTTTGCTCTACCCTTGTGTCACTTCTGATTGCAAAAAAAACAAGATGACGACAGCCAAAATGCCAATATTGAGGCTTTAACAACAACAAACCAATGAATGATGACACGGTGACTACGTCCACTTCTTATATACAGTCTATGTCAACAGCAGTACATTGCTTTGCTTCTATAATAAGTACCTCATACAAACCCACTTCAAAACTTTCAAACTATACTTTTAAGTTTATTAATGTTTACAGTTTGGCTGATATATCGTTCGGATGTCACAAAAAGGACCTTTTTGGTGCCACCCTACATGCCAGTAGCTCCTGCCACTTCGTTGCTACGGCATGAAAAACCTTAGATCCACATCCTGTGATGTGGCTACGCTGTTTAAAAGCTGTATTACAATCTTGTATAATTATGCATGTTGGATTTGCTGGGAAGTGCAATTAACTATGACACATTTTTTGGTAATTCTTGCTGGTCACTGTTAATACTAGAGTCTACTTGCAATTTTCTGCACTCTGAAAACCACTCTCATCAAGATTTTCTTTTTATAGATTGGTCAGAATACAATTATTACGGTTTGTTTCTTTAAAATTACTTCACCCTATCACGCTCAACCTATGTGATCAATTTGGCTGTGATGCAATCAATGTCACAATAAAATGTCAATCAGAGTCAGCGGCCTCTCGGTTGATTCATGTTGTGAAAAATGTGTCTTTTGTCAAAAGACAATGTACTTCCTTCTGCACGGGAGGCAACAATTCCCCTGTATGCCCACTGCTTCTGACACGTTTGTTCGAGATGTAAATATTAGGAGAAAAAATAATATCCATATATGGATGTTTCAATGTAAAGAACCATTTCATTTCAATGTGACATGGAGACACATTTAACACCACGTAATCCAACAAAGCACATACCATATGGAAATAAGACGCGTGGTCCTCTCAGATTTTAATTGGGAGTGCTTTTATACAGCATGAAGTATATAGCACGCTACCCGATTGTGTCCTTTTCACCGAGGCCCACAGAAAGTGGTATATTACTTGTAGAGCTTCAATGTATGAAGTGTTTCCCCAACCGAATGCTACATGCCAGTTGAGAACCAGCAGAAAATAGCAGAGTGAAAATTTCAACCACTGCCTGAACATTACTCCATCAATAGCGGAGTCTTATTCTAAAGATTTGCTTACCCTTGGATTCACTTAACTTTCACCTGCCCTTTACAAGAACCTGATCCTATCTTTAGCTGCTCCCTCTTCTTGCCCGGACTAAAAGACAGATATTTTTCTAGCCTGCACATTTCCATGGGATCTCAGGGGCAGCGGATGTGAGCACAAGATAAAACGGGGTCTTAACTGTGTTCACTTTGCTGTGTTTATAAAAATGGATGTTAGGTAGACCGTCGGAGACCGGTTAAGTGAAAGGTGATACCGCAGGTCTGCAAACGAGCCAGCGTTAGGGTTGCACCATTCATTAAGGTTTGTGTAATAAAATGTGAAAGTTTCCCAACAACATGAGCTATCACTTAAAGCGGGTTCCACCTCGGTTGTTGTAAATGCTGTATATGTATCAGCTGTCAAAGATAGAGTGCACGGCGATTAAATAGAGAGTATTTTATCAGTGGTTTATTTCTGTGCATGCACAATATCTTGGTTACTGCTGGAAGTGTTTACCATTTCAACTAGGCACTGACAGCACTCAGCTCAGTTTATACCCGGCACATCAGTGATCTTTTATTAAGTGTCAAATTTGGACTTTCTGAACAAAATCCAATGAGCAACATAGCTGTCTAATTTTTGAGTCTAATGGCCCTGATCACACAAATGTCTGAGAGTTGCCATGTAGAATCATTGTAATGCAGTAATAGCACGCCTTGAGCACTACATACACAGCCCACAGACTATATGTGGAGAGATGGTAGGGGTCGAGTGCCGCTAGGCTAATTAGTTTTCTAGCAGAGTCTAAATGAGACTATTTTACAGCACAATGTTTCTAGCTACAGGTTCAGGGCCGTGACCTTAATGTGGAGTCTTTTTCTTCAACCTCCAGAGATGGAGGTTGAAGAAAAAGACTCCACATTAGCAATGTGAAAGACGGAGAAGTGAGAGATCACTTCTCCGTCTTTCACATTGCTAAAAATTTATATTGACTTTTCCTACCTTCCTCTTTCTGCTGTTTAGTCAAAACTATGTCAAAGGACATGAAAAGGGACACTGCAGTATGTACACTGGGCCGTAATCACATAACGGCACTGACAAGGACACAAGAGAACTGAAACCAATTTCCTTTCGGTATAGGCACCAACGTTAGGCAAGCATTCAGTCGCATTAAATTCCAGGTAGATCGCAAAGAGCACGAATTGATGGGGGTTGCACGGAAACATTTGGTCTCATGTTGAGAGGCTGCACCACACATGCAAGTGCACACTTACACACACACTCCAGGTTGGGAAAAAAACTGTACATTGGTTCTGAGTGGAGCTGGAATTGCCTTGATTTAAAAAACGAGTAGAAGTTTACTTTTTCTTTTTTTTCCAGCTCATCTCAGGGCCATGCAGCTCTCGCTGCTGTGCTAATTACAACCTTATTAGCCAGGAAGGACTCAGGTGCTGCAGAATCCTTCAGTGAAGGACATCTGTGGCTGACAGTGCCTGGAAGGCCGTGTCATCCAGCCTCAATGGCTAATGAACAAACACAAGGATTTTCTCTCGGATTCATTATCGTCACAATGAATGAATTCCAGGTCCTTTTGGTTGTCGTTCTCAGCGTATTATCTTCCCATCAGCCTGTCAATCACCCTCAGCCCACAAACAAACCCCTATCAGCCGACACAAACATAGATGCCCACTGTCAAACACACCCAAACGCGCACAAAAGGCACACACACACACTAACATAGAAAATCAGATCAGCTAATTAAGATGTGGCGGCTGAGTGGGAAGTAAACTCAAACAAGGCCGGACAGATGTCTCACTCTGGTGACTTCAAAAGGGAAATAAAGAACACAGGGCCATGTAATGTGATTTAGATATAATGCTTCCAGGTCAGGGGTGATGGCTAGACCGCTGGGCAGTGGGAGAGCAGCTGACAAGCGTGTAACTAACCATGACGGATGGGAATTCAATGGACTGCCTACACTACACACTTTGAGATAGACGGGAACAAATTACGTGGCTGACCACCTTGTCGGCTACAGCAGAGGAGAAGATTCATTTGTTACCGGAATATTTTTTTTGACACGTGTACGGACTATAATCAAGTCAGACATGACAAGTATTCTGAGGGAAATCCTCCTCTATGACCCTGCAGTAGTAATGTCCAGTCACAACACAATGATGTGTTGATTAATGGGGAAAAAAGTGCATTGCTGTGCTTCCTTCATTCAAAATATGTGACAATGATGAGGCAGTTTCCATTGGTGAGTTGAATGCTGAGCTTCAAAGCTGGTGTGTTTTAGTAAATGTTTAAACTGAGATTAAAATTTACTTTTGCTAAGAAATCAGTATCCTTGGTGTTTGTTTTGACTTGTTTACTTATTTGGTCGAAATTTTAATTACCAAAAGAAGAAAGGTAAGTTTTACTAATTCTTATTCCGTTGCCATCAGCGCAGCTGGACTCATGAAACAGGCACAACACTAAACGCTAGCTACACCGCCCCCTTTTGGGATTAAAATAGTCTGCGTTGACAATAAACACCATATACATTCAATGTGGGTTAAATTACACTGAACAAGGGTCATTTGCTGATGTCAAGTCAAATCAAGTCAATTTTATTTGTATAGCCCAATATCACAAATCACAATTTGCCCTCGCATTGGATGAGAAAAAAACTTTTCAACAGGGATAAAATATGTGGCACATCCATATTTGTTTGGTTCTCAGGCACTTTTGTATTCATAATGACAATGTTGGACATATCAGAGAATTTTTCGGAAAAATCTGAGTTTCACAGTCATAATTACGACTTGCAAGCTGATGTATTCACATTGAGAAAAATCGCAATTACGATAACTATGATATTACATGAATGGGGCATGAGTGTGTGCAGGAGCTGCCGATGACTCTTAACCTGACGCGCCAGATGATTTGTTACACGGAAGCATCTGAGAATCCGTCATTGGAAACAGTTTGGAACAGGGCAGGTGCTTTCGAAAAAATACTTGGTAGATGATTGGATGAAACATCTGTCAATCAAACTCTTGCCGAAGCCAGTCGGGAGAAGAGCAGAACCCTCTTTTCCATCGAGAAAACCCTTCAGAGCTGTTCCTTGCTCTTCTTTCAATGAAGAAATACTCTCCAGTTCTGATATATCTGATGCTATTACAGCATCAACACTAACCTCTTTAAGAACCACCATTGTTGTTTTGAACTAACAGTCGCCTCTCTGTGATTCTGGTGTGATATCACAAGAATCTGCTGCCGTGCAGGTGATGGAATAACAAAAAGTAATGCTAGTTAATCAGACTTTCAAGTTCCTAAGCTATTTAGCCAGCTTGCCAGCTTCCATTTTCCGAGTGGACTACAACCAACACAACAATATTTGTCATTGTTTTGTGTTGTTAATTGATTTCCAATAATAAATACAACATACATTTGCATAAAGCAGCATATTTGTCCACTCCCATGTTGATAAGAGTATTAATTACTTGACAAATCTCCTTAAAGGTACATTTTGAACAGATAAAAAATGTGTGATTAATTTGCGATTAATCATGGAAAATCATGCGATTAATTGTGATTAAATATTTTAATCGATTGACAGCCCGATTGATTAGCATTCACAGGCTTCAGGGCTATGACGTGCTGCAGTCAGGAGCGCACCACGATAGTTGTCTCCTAGCATCACTAACCCCAAAAATGGTTTTATCCTTTTTTGAAAAATAGAAAATTACCTATTTTCTTTAACAAAACGTGGAGAATTAAAATTTATTGGTGATATTATATTAATGCTTTTATTTTGTCATGCTGATGAGTAATACATCTGTTACACCATGATCCAAATAAACTATAATCCATGATGCAATTATCATTTCTCACAAACTGCCAGTGTCAAAAAAATTATTTGGGAATCCTCGCTTGGGCAAAAGACATCACAGGTGAGTGCATTAAGGTGGTTGGGGGTGGGGGGTGGGGGGACAATTAAAATACAAGAGGAGCATCAGTAAAGAGAAGATGAGAGAAGAACTTAAGGCAATGAAGGGTTAAAAGATTTTGCCTATTATGCTTTGTACACTCCGAGAAATGAATAGGAGAAATTAGCAAAGCAATTACCACTTTTAATTGGAACTAATTCTTCTGGTCCTGTCACAGCTGCATCCAGAGGTACACTTTTAAACCTCCTCGAACATGTCTTCTTCACCCTTTCACAAACGCTATTATTAATTTCACAAATTTCCGTGGACCTCTTTTAGCCTTTGACACCCGAGCCATCGAGGGTGAACTGCTGTCAGCTTCCCCTAGATTATTATCTTCCGTTAGTATCTCTATGTCGCTCTTACACAGACGCACTACGCCCTCCATCCCTCCGTGCTCCATCACTTCCTTCTTCTCTTATTCTTGAAGGAAGGAGACAAAGGTGGAGTCATTTGTGACGGAGGAAAATGGTTGCAATTAACAAATGAGTTTTTAATGTGTACGGAATCTTTTGGACAAACAAACTTGTCAATGCAATCCAGTCGTCACCTTTTCAGTTTGACTCAATCTACTTGTGACGCTTGAACATCAGAAGAGTCACTTATTCGTCTGTTGTGGCTGATTTAAAGAGGAACTCCAAATACATTTTTGTTTCTACTGTGCAAATAATCACATGGATTCTTGCATTATAATACAAGAATCTATGTGATTATAGTATTATATTGTATATCTCATCACAAGAAAATATTATACAGATTCTTTGGACAACAATACAATATTTGCTGATACTGTATCACAAAATCTGCCACAATACGAATTCGACTAGATTCAATTCAGGGGTCTGCGATCGATATGAGACAACATCATACTGTATGCCCATTTAACAAAATCAGTTACATTTATATCACCTCACAATAAGCAACTAAGATATGATTTGACAATTTTATTACTGGGCTCTTCCAGACATTTAAATAAAAAGAATAAAAACAGACCTCCAGTTGTTGGAGGTCTGGTTGCTGGTCAGTGGCTTGTCACTAAAATAAGAACAGCTGGTCCACCTTTAAGATCAGTCCACCTTAAGTGAGCCTGGGCCAAAGTTGTCACCAACTTTGGGGCTAACCCCCTTCACTTCAATCAGCAGCAGGCAAGACACAGGAACTTGGCTTGGGTCTTGAGGAGTTGTAGCATTTATTCATCGACAAACAGCCTAAACTGTACACACTGCACTGCTACGTTCACCGCTATAACGTTACTGCTAACTTCATACTCACCGTCACACACGCTCAACTCGCGCTTTCTCTTTCTTTGAGCCGCACACTCGCTAACGATACGCACACAGCCTACGCACTCAGTTATTCCTTAACTTAGGCCCGGCGGGCTTGGACGGAAATGGTAAAACAAACATGCATTGAATTGGAATCTAAAAATAAAGATATTTCTGAAAGATGATATGATCATTGAATCAATCCAGATCGATCGATCGTTACATCTCTAATCAATACAGGTGATTTTTTTTCCCAACAATACATTCTACAGTGAGGTGAATCCTTGTGACACAGATAATACAACAGCCCTACCACATCATCTATCTTTACCATACTCAGTTTTTGGTGACACTGTCTGAAATGTGTACATTATATAAGTTTACAGTTGAGGTCATAGTTAAAGGTGGTGTTGTACTGGACTACATTATATTGAGGTGTTGTCTTCCCTATTAACATTATGAGGGGAGCCGAATACTAGAAACATCTCTCAATATAATGCAATCCAGTGCGATGCAACCATTAACTATGACCTCTATGCCAAAACATGTTTAATTAAATCATTTAAGTAAGGGATAATGTAGAGCTAGCGGGTCATTGTTGTGAAAGAAACCCTGACAGGGCGATGCTGCACCCCGACGCGGAGCCCTGAAGGGGTTTCTTTCACAACAACGACCCGCTAGCTGTACATTATCCCACTTATTACATGGCTACTTTTTTGAGAAATCAATAATTTGACACAAAAATAGTCCACCAGAGACCGACATCAGAACTGCGCCCATAGCAACGTTCTGCTTTACATAGCAACGGTCTGCTATAAAGAAATAACAGACCTGTAGAACGTCGTGATTGACCAATCAGAATTGAGTATTCAACACAGTCGTGTAATAAACGTAATTAATCAACAATTTTATAGGGCTGTGAAAGTTAAAACTATAACGCATTAACGATCAATCTGAGGAGGATAAATAAATTTTGGATAAGAAAAACTGTCATGGCCATTTTCAAAGGGGTCCCTTGACCTCTGACCTCAAGATATGTGAATGGAAATGGGTAACCAAGAGTCTCCCCTTTACAGACATGCCCACTTTATGATAATCACATGCAGTTTGGGGCAAATCATTGTCAAGTCATCACACTGACACACCGACAGCTGTTGTTGCCTGTTGGGCTGCAGTTTGCCATGTTATGATTTGAGCATATTTTTATGCTAAATGCAGTACCTGTGAGGGTTTCTGGACAATATTTGTCATTGTCTTGTGTTGTTAATTGATTTAAAATAATAAATATATACATATGTTTGCATAAACCCAGCATATTTGTCCACTCCCATGTTGATAAGAGTATTAATTACTTGACAAATCTCCTTAAAGGTACATTTTGAACAGATAAAAAATGTGTGATTAATTTGCGATTAATCATGGAAAATCATGCGATTAATCGCGATTAAGTATTTAAATCGATTGACAGCCCTACAATTTAATTAAAATGACAGTGTAGTAGACTTTATGCCAGAACAATTGTATTGGATTGCCTTGGACTGTACAGGTGTACCTAATAAAATGGCCACTGAGTGTAATTAAAGCATCTAATCACATATGATATACCGGTTTACTGTTGCGGTGGTGATATCGTGGGGTGAAATCAGACGCTGAACTATTAATCTACGGCCTTGTGTTAAGTATAAATCCAGCTGAACACTTGTTAACACAAACTGACAGGACAGATTTGGGCAACGGTAAGACAAAATGCCAAATTTTAATTAGACCAAACAAATTGACCACCGAAGAGAAAGGAAATCGTCCTCCGCAGCGTCAGGAGAGACTCACTTGCTTTTGCTCAACACTACTGTCTTAGTGATTCATTGATTAGATTGACCCCCCGAGTGTTTCACTTGAGATGGAAGGAAGGAGAGACGGGAGCATCTGTTGCCCCTGATAGCTTTGACTTATTTGACTTTTCCTGACACAGAACGATGGGTGCCTGCTTTGAAGCCTCTCAGATACGTTCGCCACAATACGTTAACCCCGGCCCGCAGTAGCGATTCCCACCGGGGCCGCTCACAGAATGTCCTGCCCTGATGGCCTGATGGGAATCAGAGGAAATCAATAAGCAATGATAGACTTCTGCTGTCCACTCAGCTAATCCTGTTAGTGATAGCTGTGGATTTAATCGAATGGTTGCACACACTATACAGACACTCAGACAAGTGTACGTGCGCGCACACACACCTCCAAGTACACTTAACCCCATAACATTCTCATGGATAAGATCTGCAGATCTTCCACACACTCTCTCCGCTGTCATTTTGTTGAGACAAGCAGCAATTTGAGAGACAATTCATTCGGCGGTTAGAGGAGAATCAGTCAATTTAATAAATCCTTTGCTCATAGTCCAAGTTGGACTAGATTGCGGGAACATTTCCATTGGAGCCGAAGACGTGGAATAAAGACACATTTTGTCCCTATGATCGTTTTGATAAAGGATCTCTTTTTTGATATGGAGATCAGTACAATGCATGGCAGTGTATGGGAAGCCGAGCAGAAATGGACTTCCTTTGACAAAGACGATCTCTCCACATGCCGTATACATATCAAAGTGACACAAACCCTGATAACTCCTCTCAATACATGAGCCACACATATGTTGCAAAGTATTTCTGAGTTAATACTTTAACCCCCCCCCCCCAGCCCCACCTCCCATGAGTGAATAGATATTATAAAAGCGGGCCCCGGTGGCACATGTTTAAAGGTACATTAAGAGAGCACATCAATTGTAGATGACATAATCCCCAGCCCTCTTTTCACTCGCACTCTCACTTCCTTAATCTCTCCGTTCTTTAACCCTCATCTTCTAAGAGGCTGAAAGCTCCCTTCATCTTCTCCTCAAGCTAGCAGAGAAACCGCGAAGCTGCCCAGGGAGAGAGGAGAAGAAGAGGTATTACTGAAGTCTGATTAAATTAACACTGTGATGCAGATTTCTTGCCTTTTTTCCTCTCTCTCTCTCTCTCTCTCTCTCTCTCTTCT
This sequence comes from Sebastes fasciatus, assembly GCF_043250625.1. Lineage (NCBI taxonomy): Eukaryota > Metazoa > Chordata > Actinopteri > Perciformes > Sebastidae > Sebastes > Sebastes fasciatus. Next base: position 12,330,317 of record NC_133808.1, read on the forward strand.
CCTCGCCTTATCCGACTGTGTGGCGTCTTTGAAAATCAGATGAACTTGTTACATGAGGGCTTGCACATGTACAAAGTGCAACGCTCGTGTGTATATGTGCATCTGCTTTTTAATTAATTGCTCTTGTTGGTGTCATTAGCAGGATCCATGACTTGGGATTCTGATTTGCATAGGTGTCTTTGATAAATAAATAAATAAATATAAGACAATGCGAGCGAACAAAAGACGGGAGTATTCTTCTCTCTCCACCTCATCTACCTCCTCTAACCCTCTGTAACCTCCAGCCTTGCCCGCGGAACCATCCCCTGTAGTAGTACTTTAATTACAAGGTTATAAATCCAAATAACAAGAGGTTTGCTTAACTCCCGCATGAGCTGCTCAGTATTCAAAAAACTATTCTTGCTATCCCTGTCTCCCCCTCTAATACAAATGTGTGAGCTCCCACAATGCACATCCTATGAGTTAAAGTGAAAATGAAAGAAAAGTTCACTTTGTTTAACCGTATACGTCCAATTTACCTTCTTATATGTGAACTGAATTCCAGCTCAGACACTGAATAAATTCTATCTATCTGAAGCTAATTAATCATTTCCATTGTGGCTAATATTGTCATAAGAAAGGTGCTTAGTTGACGTTCTAATTCATAGAATATGGCACCTCTCGTCTAGTGTGATCGGTACAATATGCCAACAGTAGCAAGAAATAGAATATAGCTCTATAGAGAGTATTAATTATATTCAATGTAGACATTGACCAAGACAATATATATGAAGATGATGGTATAAAAGGCATTAGTTTGAAATAAAGTCACTTAACATTAAAGATTATAGTCAGGTTAGGAGCTTTAGTCAAAAATCTACCAAAATAAGTGATTTTGTTTCACCTTTTCAAAGTCCGAAGGAATCAAGCATAGTTTATAAATGAGGAATATACTGTCAGTCCTCTATATGTATGCTACAAACTGAATATAATTCCGACATTTCTTCCCCTCACAGACAGAATGCTGCAGCATCTCCTTATATCACATTTGATCCTAATTTATCAAAAAAAAGAAAAGAAAGAATTGGCCAGCGTATGGAAATTGTGCAATTTTATTACTTCTGGCCATTCAGTGCCTGAACCAACGCCATTGTCCTGCTCCTTCTTCATTGACCCCATCCTGCCTCCACCCATCTGCTCCAACAAGGTGATGTTTATCTCCGGCAGGAGGAAATTAAAGCCTTGCTTCATGAGCTGCAGATATGCAAATCTTACACAGTGCAAATAGATTGCAGAGCTCGGCGCGGCGGACGGTGTGTATTGGGCCGCCCCATTGAGGCCCTCTGATTTGAAATCCAAATCAAGACACAAGGAATTGCAAGACACACATGTGGCTTCCTAAAAAAAAAAAAAAAATCTGGACTTTGAGATATTAAGGGAAATAAATAAAGGAGGAAGAATTAATGTCAGACCTTACAAATTAAAAAAGATTATTTATTCAGCCGGTCCATCCAGGCAGATACGGTTTAATAACTCTTGTTCAACCACAGGTGAACGCTTATCTGGAGCTCTGACACACGCAGCATGGAAATAAGTTCCTCTGATATCACCATTACATGGGATATGTATTTTCTTGAACTCACAAAATTGGAAAGTAATAGTGGCCATGCAAAATGCCTCGCAGTTGTCGAGTATGTAATTTTGATATGCATTAGTGTTATTGTCAGACGGGGGTATATGGGCCGCTTCCTCGTGTGATTGCAGGTCTGGCTTGTATTGTGGGAGGGAGGCAGACAGGAGAAAATAGAAAATAGTATTAAACCTGTCCTTGCCATTCCAATCTGCCTGCATGTTTCTCTTTATCATTCTGCAGTTTCTATCCACTTACGCTATAATTAAGTTTCCTGACCCCTGCCTTGCAGCCTTAACTAGGCATTGGGAAATATACAGCCACTGCAGATCTCTTAGCCTGATGTGCTCTCTCTCTCTCTCTTTCTCTCTCTCCCCTCCCGCCTCCCTCTCTTGTCTCCTTCCCTGTTTCTGAAAATCTCTCTCTCTCCCACCGTCTCTCTCTCTCTCTTTCTTTCTCTGAGTCTCCATGGCACTGTAATGGAATAAGAATTATTAATCGAGTAATTGTGTGGAACACATTAGTTTGCATTGAATTTCCCTCTCTCTCATTTTCGATGCTTGATTATCAGGCTGTTGGGCAGACTCTGCCCCCTCCCTTCACCTCTCTACCCACCACCACACTCCAAACACATGCCCACACACACACACACACATCCACCGTGTTAGATCACACTTCCCTAAATGGCATAATAATCTCCCCCTCTTCCTCGTGTGCATGCGTGGACACACACAAACTCACACAATGGCTTGAAGTGTGTGTTTGCATCACACCTGATGCTCGATGTGTGTGTGAGGTGGTGCATAGGAGATTTTTTCTAATGTCCCTTTAACCTCCAACCTGTCGGATATATATAAAAAAAAAAAAGCCAGGCACAGAGAAAATAACCTCCAGCATATGTACAAACGTGAACTACAAAAATAGCAAAAACCCCTAACAACTGACAGACGTACTGGCACTGACATTCATCATAAGAAAAATCCCTCTTCAATCATAATTAGTCTAATTAATTTAAATCAGTGTTGGATGCCTATCTAAATACAGTGACAACACTAAATGAACATCCACCCTGCAGCACATAGCCTCAGCCTATACGTTCCCATAGTGAAACACACCCTCGTAGGATTAGAGCAGAAGAATAGGGGGATTATTATTTCATGACCTTTCAATCCGCTGCCTGTCAGGTTGAACTAAAGCCATATATGCTGCTGGAGGACTAATCTCCTTCTCCCTTTGTGTCCGCAAGGGATGTGTCATTTCTTTATCCCCTCTATACAGATTTACTCCATAAAATAAACTTCCTAGCCTGATCTGATAAGAAGCCATCTCCTTACCGGGATAAGGCTGTGGTGCCTCGTCTCCCTGCTTCCCCGTAGCCGTATTTTTTGGGTGTCAGATAACTCAGACGGGGATGGGAACAGTCAGGAAATGCCACTTTGTCTGTCTGGGAGCAGGTGACAACAAAACGACAGTGACTCTGATTAGAAAACACCCTCCACCCCCACCACCATTCTCTCTTTTTCTGAAAATCACATATTATCAACACTTGCCAGGTAGTCTACCAAACACAAATAAATTGATATTTGCAGGCAGACATACGGACATGCAAAACTTGCCGCATCACAGACACACACTCATGTTGCTTTTGTTATCTTCCTATCTTAATTACTGGTAAGTCGTCACCGCTCCAGCTGTCAGTCTGATAGAGCCTGAGCCATGATCTGCTGATCTGACCGCTGCTGTCTGTCTGCCCGCTCCTCTCCTGTTATTGTAATTATTTAATGGACGTGACTCATATTTTGTCTGCTTCGTTAAAGCCACCACAGACTGCAGGGCCCTGACTATTTGGCTGGATGTTAGATTTGATGCACACAAATATTTCAGGCATTTTTTATGAGGTGTATACTCCCCCTGTTGCCTAAAGGTCACAGCCTACAGGTGGCAGAAATGAGCATTGTGGATTGAAGAAGTAGAGGATGTAGTCAGGAGTATAGCACTGCTGTAAAAAAAACTTAATATTTATACTCTGGAAAATTTAAATATTGCTTGGTGCTGCACAGACTGCTGCATCAGACAGTATTAAACCGATTTAGATATTTAAAAAAAAGTTTTCTTTTAAATTACAACCAGGGGGGTTGTATGCCATGCCTAATCACTGACTAGACTGAGCCGTTATTAGTCCACACTCCACAGCCTTTACTATTTGATATATAAAAAAAAAAAAATGCTCTTGAAAACAACACAGGGAAACACAGGGAACAAAAAATACAATAAAATAAATGCTTGCAGACAAAAAAATCATGTCATGCTGTGCAACAATCAGGAGCCGGTGTCGATTTTCAGCAAGTAAATATGCAGGGACAGGAGCTGAAGGAAAAATAAATATTTTACTGGCCATTTTTAAAAATAGAGAAACTATAAAAAAAAAAAAGGTGATGGAGAAGATTGAGCAAATCACATCTATATTCCTTTAATACTCCTATAGGAAGTGTTCTTTAGGCTATTTTATTTATAGGCCCCTATTATGATATTTGTGGTTATAATTAAAAAAAAACGTGTTTCTCCTGTAAGAGAGAGACTGTTATAGCCACTCTTACCAATTTACCCCAAGTGCATTTCATAAAGAGTCATGCATGCGCTCCGGACCTTAAAGCACCTTAAAGCATCTTATTCATGTGCTCCTTTTGATTCCTTCGCTTGTTCCTCACCTCCCAACTCTGCTGCGCCATTATTGCTCCGATTGGCAACATTTCTGCTGCAAAAAAACAGGATCCCCCACACAGACAGCAACGTCCTCGGGTTTTTTTGGGTTTTTTTTCCTCCAAAAACGACACAATTGAAAGGCGCATTTTCGGAGAGAAATGGCTATTTACGCGCGTACTGTATCACCAAATTGCTTTAAAAAAAAAAAAAAAAAATAAGCAGACGCGAAGGAATGAAAAAAAAAAAAAAGAAAAGAAAAACTCCAGGCTATCATAAAAGAGAGAAAAATGTCTCTTTTTAAAATGTCAGAGTTATGGTGATAAGAATCTGAGGATGCAGGGAGGACTTTGGTGAGAAGTGACTAATTACCCTGTGGACCGGCCTGATAGTGGAGAATAATTAGATTCACACAAAAGACCCTAAACCAGCATCTGAATAACAAGAGCAACATTTTCAATGGGAAATTTAATTTGATTTTGTTGCGAGTTCCCTACGTGCACTCGAAAGGGAAACTGAAAGAAAAGCATTATAAGGACAAAACAAAAAAACAGAAAAAACGTCTTCCCGGGACGGTTTCATGCCTGATTTGGTTGGAAAAAAAAAGCTGACAAAACCCACGAGAATCAAAAGAGGAGTGTACGGCCTATACGGTAGCCTATAGAGTCACTATTAGACTGCAATTAGATACAGAAACATACGGACTATATACATGGATTTAATTAAATTATGAAAGCAATGACGAAAAGTTTTGTCATCGTTTGTCCTCATTTTATAACGAAATTCATTCAAAATTAAATAAATAAATATATATAAATAAACAAACATATAAATAAATATATATATATTAACATATAAATAAATAAATAAACATATAAATATATATATATATATAAACATATAAATAAATAAATATATTAATTTGTGAAATAATAACACAAATATACATTTGAATGATTTAATGATCTGAAGGCCACACTACAGCACATTAAACTGCCTATAACATAATAAATGTTTATTAAAAACAAAGAACCTTATTTCAGAACAGACCATTTAAAACAGCCTGCAGTGGACAATTTGTAATCTAGACTGAGGTAGAAATTAAACAAAAATCAGGGTGAAATTGACAACTATATCACACAAGAAAATTATTCTTCCATCATTGTGTAAAAGATCCATTTAAAAAAAAAAAATCATATCCTATATAGACGGGCATATGCTCTAACTATGTAGGCCATACTACATGCAAATGGTGTAAGAGTGCTTTAGAAGATTAGAAGATAGACACCCGGCCCACAGTGGGCTGAGAGGAGTGGGCTCTCCTCCAAGACTGTGTCCCATCTCCTCAGGACTGGAAAAAGCATCCTAATCCTTTACCTTTCATAGTGATCTAAAGCCGATTTAAAACTGTCACTACCCTAGTTTGTGTTTATTTCATGTTCATCTGCAGCTCAAGGCGATACTCTGCACACCCACTTATGACATGAGCAAAAAAATGTGTGTGTATGTGTGTGTGTGTGTGTGAGGGAGACGGAGAGCAAGAGACTACAGAATAAAAAAAGAGAGAGAGAGAGAGAGAGAGGAGGGTGCATCATGCAGCTAACTGACCTGCAGATGAAGGAATATCCCGTGTGTGTGTGTGTGTGTGTGTGTGTGTGTGTGTGTGTGTGTGTGTGTGTGTGTGTGTGTGATCTGACTGTATTAATTGTTCCATTTTCTTTTTGTGTGTTCAAACTTCCAGTCTCAGGACATCCACTTATTTCATGCGTCGCCTAACAAAACCAAGCAACTCAGCTTGAATTCATTTCCAAAAATACACTCCCACACAAACAGATGAGTCTCTCTCTCACTCACACACACACACACACACACACACACAATAACACAAACCATTGACCGCTGAGCCGACAGGGCTATAGGCAGACCATGCACCTTCCTCTCCTCTCCCTCCTGCCCCTCGAGGCCTTACTGTATTATTCTGTAAGCAGCAAGAGCCCAGCATGGACAGAGCTAATCACTGGAGGCAAGGGCTCTCTCTCTCTCTCTCTCTCTCTCTCTCTCACACACATGTACACACACACACACACACACATGTACACACACACAGACACACAGACACAGGATGATTGACACACAATGGCAGCGAATCTATGCAGTGCCCCCCTGTCTTGCTTTTTGCTTTCTCTTTCCCAGCTGAAAAGACAAGGGGGAGTGTGTGTGTGTGTGTGTGTGTGTGTGTGTGTGTGTGTGTGTGTGTGTGTGTGTGTGTGTGTGTGTGTGTGTGTGTGTGTGTGTGTGTGTGTGTGTGTGTGTGTGTGTGTGTGTGTGTTGGTAGCGAAGCAAGGAGGGTTGGAGTTGGAGGGGGGTTTACAAGGAGTGATGTCCAACAAACCGAGGCAGAGCAAGTGAAGACGGCAGAAGATGAGCTTGTGACTAACGCTGTTGCTATCCCTACTCCTAATCCCCTCTACACTGTCAGGTGCAGCAGCCAATCTGGAGAGAGTCTCAACCCCTCTCATATGAATATGATCCCTGCGCTGGCTGAAGCCCAGTGAACCACTGATCCTGTTATCATCTCACCGGAGAGAGAGAGAGAGAGAGAAAGAGAGAGAGAGAGAAAGAGAGAGAGAGAGAGAGAAAGAGAGAGAGAGAAAGAGAGAGAGAGAGAGAGAAGAGAGAGAGAGAGAGAGAGAGAGAGAGAGAGAGAGAGAGAGAGAGAGAGAGAGAGAGAGAGAGAAAAGGGATGTGCGTTGTTTATTCTTTACTCAGGCCTCCCGTGTCCTCCAACAGCACTTTGTCTACCCATAACCCCTACCACTAAACTCAATTCCTCCATCAATTATGAACCTCAAGGGACCTCTTCCAATAATATGTCATGTTAGTATCTGTAGCTCAGGTGAAAGTGCATAAGGTTCAGGACTTGACATTAACCGTTTTCAGTCCCTTCGGGCAAGTAGATGAGATGTTTTACTTACCCGATAGCCAAACTTACTTGTCCAAAATGGCAAATGTATGCCTATTAAAAAATAATTAAACTCAACAGGGATTTAAACAATTATTATAATACATTAACGTACAAAATATACAATAAAACTGCCACCAAACTCTATTGACAGAAACTGGAATTTTACCTTGCTGATCATTGTAAAACACACTACTAGATCAACTTGGTTAGGCTTAGGCAACAAAACTACTTAGTTAAGTTTAGGAAAAGATCGCGGTTTGGGTTAATATAACACCTGAAGTGCAGTGACTTAAGTACGGAAGTTACGTGACAAATTAGTCACCTTTGACTTGTGATTTCACACGGGACACACACACCAGTCTCCTTGGTGAAATTCCTGTGTTTTTTGACCCACCCATGCATCCCAACCTCCTCCCTACGTAGCGTTCGCCACTTTTCTACTCCTGGTTCACAATTACGTGGATTACATACAAATTCCATCACGAAAAAACATTCAGGTCTTCGTACACGAATCAATACATTACATTTTGTGACTATTTCTGTCCGACTTGGCTGTTTAATTATACTATGGTGATTTTGCATATTTGCCATATACTGTACTGTAGTGATTCATATCAATAGTGGAACATATCCTCATTATTTTGTTGATAATAAATCCAACCACTTTGCCCAGCACTAGCATGTGCCAGAATGAATGTAATCTAGATTTATTTGTTATTGTTTTGACACTGTGAGGCCAGTCGTTTTCTGGCTGCCATGTGCTGGTTGCCCGAGGTGACAGGAAGCGGCGTGGTTAATTAAAGAGTGGACAGCACTCCAGACTCCACTCACACACTCCTGGTATTGTCATAAGCACCACTCCTACAACACACTCCCTCAAGAGTCATTTCCCTCTGTTTCTTAGGACATGGAGGGCCACGCCGTGCCCTCTGGGTCTGGTCTGAAACACACTCTGGCGAGTCTCTCGTGGACATGTTAACACATGAACGCGCACGAGTCCACAGCTGCCATCTCTGCATAGACTCATCCAGATAGCCGACGGATAACACTTTCAATTCAGCTTGATGTTATCGTTTTTTTTCCTTTCTTAGAGAAATATGAACCTGTCACATGGGGCGCCTTACAGATTTGTTGCATAGCTCCACGGTAGATAAATCCAACAATAGAGGCCAGGGCCTTGCCCCCTCTGCATGAACAGTTAACTGGACCGCAGCACTAATCAGTGGGAGAGGATCACATCTGGCCTGACAGCAGCTGCATCACTGTTTAGAGGAGCTGCCAGCGTGAGAAACACACAGGTCGATTCCCTTTTCTCCCTGGACAGAGTGGGTGTTCTTCTCATTCATTTCTTCTTTCTCAGTCCTTTTCTTTGAGCTAGCCAATTAACCTGGGAGCAGTGCACTAATGAGTTCCCTCTGGTGGCTCTGCGCCGCTCAATGGAGAAGAGGAAAGAGCAGGGTGAGGAGAGAGGAGAGGGGTCAGGGAGGGATAGCACGGGGCTGCAGGAGGGGAAAGGTGCAGGCATGGCAAAGGCGACGGGGGGCAAGAGAGTTTTTAGGAAAGGGTGAAGAAGGGTTGATAAAGGGGTGAGGAGAGAGGAGGAGGGGGCGAGGACAGAGGGGTTCAGGGCACGGAAATGTGGGATGAGTTGATGCAGGAGGAGAGGGGACAGAGCACCATCCAGTTGGCCACTACGGGCCTATCACCAAGACATTGTCAGCCAGACAATGGGCTTATCAGCCTCCTTTTCACACCAGTCTGATTAACTGGGAGGAATGGTAGGAAGAGGAGGGGAAGGGAAAGGGTACATCCTTGTACCAGCCCAGTAAATGTCAGAGAATGGGCCAAGCACCCGGACGAGCCTCATAGTTTGAGTATCCATCACTGAGAAAATGGGGACAGTTTTAAACCCACTGTAAAACCCACATCCTCCCCATGTGTGTGTTAGCGTCGGAGAGGGAGGCGGTGCCATAATAAATCTACAACCTTTGTTAATGTATGTCACGAACCACCAGATTAGCAAGGAAGTGATAAGCACCTTTAAGCACCATTAGCTAAATCTGTGAGTTATCAGTCACAGAAACACCATAAAGCCATGCCAAGTTTAGAGAGGATGGAAATAAGTACGGTAAAAAATCAGTACTTAAAAGAATCAGCGATGCGCATATTTTCACTTTTTTTTTTTTTGTCCAACCTGTCATTCTTGCAGTACATAACACATTTCATTAAATTATATTGTTGCCCCCTATGCCCCAAATCTTAGACTTAATACTCAGACAAAACAAATCAAATCACACCCATGAAAAGGAAAAGAAAAGCTAAAAATAAAGAAAAAACTAACCTTGCTTTATTTGTGAACGTGTTCCTCCTGGTGCTCATCTATAAATCAATAATTATGTATGAATAAGTATTATTCATTGCAATAACATTATTTGGGAGTGACGCTGCTTTGTGGCCTTTTTCTTCCTTTCGGAATCCTTTTTTTAAAGATATTTTTTAAGGCTTTTATTAGAGCAGCTGGAGAATGATGACAGGAAAGGGGGTAGAGAGAGAGAGGGGATGACACGCAGCTATGGGCCGCGGGTTGGAATCGAAACCGGGCCGCTCAGCCTACATGGGTCGCACGCTCTATCAGGTGAGCTAGAGGTCGTCCCAATTAGTCTCCCATATTGATCCCGGCTTGTTTGTTTACTTGCTTACTGCTTCCCATTTGTGCGGCCTTGACAGCCATCTGTCACATAGAGAGACAGTGAGAGAAGAGAGGCAGGAGGTGACAAGAGTGGGAGGGAGAGTGATTTACACTGTGAGTGCTGAGATAAAGGTGGATGGGAAAACTTCCAATATGTTACGAGTGGAGACTTAAAGGAAAAATGTGCCACCTTTTATGTGGATGTCCAGTCAGTGTTGATGGTAAAATGTAGTCGATTGAAGCAAATTCCTCAGCGGGTGCTATATTGACTGAAAAATCTGTGTTCACAGCTGCAAAATCTGTTGTTCCTGGTTCCACCAAAACCATCGTGGTTAGTCTTTCCAACAATCAGCAACTCTGGTTTGGTCGAAATAAACCCTTAATTCACAGAGTTAGAGGTGAAAGTACGTCGGCTCCGCACGTTGTTTTCCCCCGCTGTATCTTTGGTCCTGAGTGACCACTTGTGATCAGATCTTACTTCCTCACTCTATATGCAAATAAACACGTAGTAAACACATGGGAATACAGCAGACGTTGCGACGCAAGATTACAAGAATCCATAACTTTATGTACACCTGCCTAATATTGAGTAGGTCCCCCTTTTGCCGCCAAAACAGCCCTGACCCGACGAGGCATGGACTCCACTAGACCTCTGAAGGTATTCTGTGGTATCTGGCACCAAGCCGTCAGTAGCAGATCCTTTAAGTCCTGTAAGTTGCGAGGTGGTGCCTCCGTGGATCAGACTGGTTTGTCCAGCACATCCCACAGATCTGGAGAATTTGGAGGCCGAGTCAACACCTCAAACTCGCTGCCATCCACACGATGTAAAAGAAAATGTGATTCATCAGACCGGGCCACCTTCTTCCATTGCTCCGTGGTCCAGTTCTGGTGCCCATTGTAGGCGCTTTTGCCGGTGGACACGGGTCAGCACGGGCACCCTGAGCGGTCTGCGGCTACGCAGCCCCATACGCAACAAACTGCGATGCACTGTGAGTTCTGACACCTTTCTATCAGGACCAGCATTCACTTTTTCAGCAATTTGAGCTACAGTAGCTCTTCTATTGGATCGGACAACTTGGGCCAGCCTTCGCTCCCCACGTGCATCAATGAGCCTTGGGTCTGACCCTGTTGCTGGTTCACCGGTTTTCATTCCTTGGATCACTTTTGGTAGGTCCTGACCACTGCAGACTGGGAACATCTCACAAGAGTTGCAGTTTTCGAGATGCTGTGACTCAGTCGTATAGCCATCACAATTTGGCCCTTGTCAAAGCCGCTCACATCCTTACGCTTGCCCATTTTTTCAACTTCAAGAACAAAATGTTTACTTGCTGCCTAATATATCCCACCCACTGCCAGGTGCCATTGTAACGAGATAATCAATGTTCGTTAGTGGTCATAATGTTATGGCTGATCATATGTAGCAAATAGAAACAGATTTAATGGTCAAAGTTGTCATACGGAAATTTAAGGTGTGTTGACTGAATCACGACGTCAACTCCTTCACTGAGTAACATGCAAGAAAACATTCCACTTTTAAAGTTGCCGGTAGCTGCAGGTAGCCATTGAGCGGCACAGTGAATTCAAATTGTTTTTCTCAGTCTATAGCTAGGTTAGCTAGCTATGGCTGGGTTAGCTAACTAACTGCTTCATTTGGTTGGCACAAGTATGTAAATCAAATCATTAAAAACACAAACACAAAAACAAATTTGGTCTTTGCAAACGGAAATAATGCACGTATTTATTTGTATATAGAGCGGGGAAGTCACATTCCAATGCCAGATCTGAACTGACGTACTTACAGGTCCAGAAGGATGCGTTTCTCAAGGTCAAAGAAGACAGCTGCTGGTGTATATCAAATTGTTATTTTAATAACAAGGTGATTGAACGAGCCTCAACTTATATATACCGGGTCTCATGCAAAAACTCAGGCTGATGTTCGGTTTCTATTATAGAAATAAATGTGTTTCTGCTTTTGGTGCAAGAAAAAAATTACTTCAAGCGACGCTTTTATCAGAAATTGATTATGGTGATAATTTATATACACATGCAAGGTCATCTTCTTTGAAAATGTTAGATTCAGTATATCATGCTGTGCTACGATTTCTCTCCGATTCAGGTTTCCGCTCACATCTTCACAGTTTGTATGAGAAAGTTAGTTTGTCCTCCTTAAACTTAATATAACCGCAGAATGGAGCTCTGGTACATTTTTCTTTATAAGGCCACATTACATGAACTGCCTCCTGATCTATGTTCTCTACTGACCCCTAAAACCATCAGTAGCTGCAACCTTCGGTCATGTGGACAAATTAGGTACACCATTCCTTGAGCCCACACCATTTTTGGTGAAAGTACTTTTAAAGTGTTTGCACCCTCGTCTTGGTGTCAGCTACAGAGAGACACTTTAAACTACATTATTTTATAAAAGTGCAAGATTTTAAAAACAGGATTAAGGACTATTTGAACACTGAATGTACTTGTACTGGTCCTGACAGACAATGCAAATTCATTGGCTGTTGCAATTTGCTGTTTTTTTGTTTTTTTTTAAGTCAGTTATTTGTCTCTGTTATGTGAAATTTTCAAGTTGTTTTTAACTTTTTGCTGCTTAGTCTGTTATATGAGAAATGTTTATGCTGCCATCCTGGCCAGGACTCCCACAGAAAAGAGATTTCAAATCTCAATGGGACTATCCCGGAAGAATAAAGGTTAAATAAAAAATTTAAATAGAGCCGTTTGTGATCGGATTACCCAAAACGCATGTTAAAGCCAGGTCTGGACAGGGCTATGGTCTAGTTGAGACAGGAATAGGCCTGTAACCAGACAATGGGGAGTGTTATAAAAGCAATGCTTGGAGCAACAAGTGGTTGTACTCTCCTTGCTCTTCATTTCCTTCTTTTTTTTCTCCATTTCTTTTTTCAAAAGAAAGGATGCAGTAATTAGAGGGTAGACCAGGTGGAAGTACACAACTCAAGAGCCCTGGCGCTGGCTCGCCCTCTCCTCCACAGGAAGATGGGAAGAGGGAGATGTGGAGGTGGGTAGAAGAGGGTGAACATGGCTGGAGAGGAGAAAGTGGGAGAAGAATACGTCTAGGTAAAAAAAAAAAGAAAACGGGGAGAGGGGGGAGCAGCAGCCGGGCTTGGGAGCATATTGGGTCAAAGAAAATAAAATGTGTCATTTAGCCAAAGAAAGAAGATGAGAGCAGTATGCACGACGAGGGGGGGCTGGAGCTGGGACGGCTGGGCGAGGTGAAGGGGAGGTGGAGGCGAGGTTAGCTGTTAAATAAGGTGGGGGTCATAAGAGAGGGGGTGGATGCCCACCGTGATACAAATGAGGGTCTGCAGGCAGGGGGGCCACCCACAGTACAACTTGGCCAACAAAGCTGCTTCTGTCTTGGCCTCCCTCCTCCACAGACCTCCTTGAGTGGGCAGGATTCCATTAGCAAGCTGCAGAACCTGGGGTCTATTCAACCGCTCGTCCAGGCCCGACTGAGTGTGTCCGCGAGCGCACAGACACACACACACGCACTGACCCACACGCGTGCTCAACGAGCACACACGCATGCACTCATTCACAATCACTCACTCACACACACACACACACACATACACAACACCGCTAATTAATCCTCAGATTACCCAGCCAATTATTACCACACTTGTACTAATTAGAAATTATTTAAAGCATTTCCCAATTAGGGTTTACATGCTCAGTTGGGCAGGAGTCTGCCTCGATAAACCAACTGGTTTTATAGTGGGGGGAAAAACGGCAAGCTCATTCATATACACATGCATGTGCGCGCGCACACACACACACACACACACATGCACATTTCTGGATCTGACTGTGGTAATCAGGCTGTCTCAACGAGTCCCTCTGTTAGGACGAGGGGGATGAGGACAGACAAGAGGAAGAAAGAGAAAGAAATAAAACAACAAAAGACATGCTCCTTCAGTGCGGCAGCAATACTGTAGGTCGCTCTTGTTAGGGCTGGGGACAGTGATTAGGAGAGGCCACAATAAGACCTGCCAGGAAACACATGCCAATTAGGTTACCAGGAGAACCACGGGCCCTCATTGCTATGGGAAACCCACTAGTCTCTGCGCCACACGGCCCCCCTCACACACACACTCGCACCCATGGCCTCATGCGCTACCTTTTTCAACCCTTTGATTACATTATGACATGAGTAAGGGGAGGCCAAGGGGGAAAAAAGAAGGTAGAAAAGAGGAGAAGACACTGCCGTGCGATGGACAAAATGACGGTTGAGGCGAAAAGGAAAAGTAGAAGTTGATGTTAGAGATCAAAAGTTGGTTGCTAAGAGGGATAAACTCTCCCCGTGCTTTCTGGTCAGCCCAACCTTCACTGAGACAATGATGGAGGGAGAGAAAACAAGAGAGGGAGAAAGCAACAAACAAGGCTGTGGTGGGATAACACGGGGCGGGACTCCAGGGAGCATTATTAGCGGAGGGAGAATTACAGGCTCATCCATGGGTGACATGTAAGCCTCAGCTACACACTCAAATGTTTACACCACTGATATTTGCCCAACGGCGATGCTATCAGGCCTCGATGTAATACTCAGAGCTTTTGTTCTGACTCGCGCGGCAACACTCACCATGTCTACAGATGCAATAAACAAGAAGCAGATAGCAGCGGCGGCACAATGTTTGCCAGCAGCAGCAGCAGCAGCGTTGTCCTGAGAAGCTGTGACATGACCCAGGCGGAACAGAAGGGAAAAAGTCACTCTGGAATATTTGTGCTAATGTGATGATGGCTGAGATGTTGATTAATGTGTGCACGGTCCCTGTTATTAAATAAACAGGGTGAATACACAAAATATATTGAATAAATTAGAGTGCGAACCGATCTCCTCCGCAACATCCAGCTCATTAGAATGCATGAGGAAACGATGTTCTGATTGCGACAAGAGTCACTCATTAAGCCATGTTTGTCCCCCGCCAGAGCACCACTCCCTGCACGCCACCCCCCGCTGCCCCGAAACACTTACCCCTCATGCCTGCCACACACTCCACACCAAACCCCCCCCCTCCTCCTACTGCACACTCTCCTGCTAAAAGCTCCCTGACTTAACATCACCCCTTCCCAATGGACGTCACCAACAAACCACTAACCCTCTTTTCACCTCGTCCCCTCCTTCCCTCCCCCCTCAGCGCATATCCCTCATTTTCCTCCACCTCCACCTCCTCCCTCTCCTCTGCTGGGATCTGTGTCATCATTTTAATTAATTTCTAATCAGGCGAGAGTAAACTAATCAGGGGAGGCGTTAAACAATGACAGCTCTGCCTGCTCAGCCTCACACTGGGGGCCTGCCGGGCTGCTCTGCATGCCGAGAGGAACCGCACATTGATAAACAACTCGGTGTAGACGCGGAGGCTATCTACACCCATCTCCTTGCATATGTGTCCCATTTGCATTTTGCAGATTGGACATTGATTGATACAAGATTAAATTACCACTATTTTACATTTGCAGCCTCTGTGTGATCACTTTTTATGTGCATTGTGTGGCATGCAAAAACCATACGGATTTGCGACTGAATAAACATATCAGTTCACGGACGTATGATGGAAATGCATGTAAATGATCAGAATGGACAAATAAATAACCTAACCCTGTCTGAATGGTACAGTATGTATCTGCTTAGAATGGGTTGCACAAAGACTGCAGTTATCTGTAGGCGGCCAGATCCCACCAAGGCTGAGCCATTGTGAAAAACAGACAGAGAGAGGGAGAGAGAGGGAGAGAGAGAGAGGGAGGGAGAGAGAGAGAGAGCACTTTTGGGCAATACATTAACTGAGACAATGTAACAAGAGAGCGTTGATTAACCTCTTCCAGGCTTTCCCTGTGCCTAAAATACCTTAAACCAACAGAAGTGAATCATAATTGGCAAATATCTAACTATATGATTGCATGACAATGAAGCTGATGACAGATGATGGCAAAAAATTAGTTCACGGAACCACCATCGCACCGGTTGGCGAAGTGAAATTTTTTAAAGATGCATTTTGAATCTGGCGTTAAGTGCGTGATTGACATCAGGGCGAGCTTTCAGACTTCGCTTTAGCCTCACGTCTGCAAACCGACGGATACATCCAAGTTACAACTCTTATGGTTCATCTTGGTGTTATGAAGAAAGAGGCTTTCATGTCTCTCTCATCAAAGCTTTGTAACCGGACCTGATTTCTCCTCCTTGCCAGCGCCATGGCAACCGATGACCATCGACCTAAGAACCAAAGACCATTGGCATAGTTACATGATGACACACAAGCAAACAGATGGATGCATGCACTCGGAGACATAGAAATAATCACTCACAACATACTCTATATTTACTTTTTTAACTTGGTGTGAAGTTGCGCGACAACAAATTCAAAACACAAGAAAAAAGAGGGGAAATCAAAGTTTAAATCAAAACGCGTGGCTGGAAACGAAGAGGATATTTGAGTTAGGAAAAACTACACAGAAATTGAGTGTGTTAAAAAGATTTTTTTTTTTTTTTTAAATCACCCCCTCCCCTCCATCACCACCTCCTTCCTTGCCCACTTTGCCAAGTATTAGATTCCCATGCCAACCGCTTCCCTGGGATAGAATGAGGATTGCGGAGGTGGGAAGCTGAAACCCTTCCATAACATGTCAAACAACGCTGGAATCCAAAACGCAAGAGGGAGAGAAAAAGGGTTAGAGGCAGATTTTCTACGGGGAGAAAGAAACTGTCACATCATCAGATTGGTTATTCTAAGTGGAGGGATGTGGGTATGGGGGCGGGGAGGGAGGGGCGGGGTGGCAGAGGCTTGGGCTGGCAGAATCTGGCAGCGGTACACGATGGCGGTATTTCCACTAAAATAATCAGCCCCCAGGCAACGGAAGGGGGTGGGGGGTTGTTGTGAAGCGAGCGGGGCGGAGGGGTGGGGGGGGGGACAGACACAGAGAGGTTAGGGATTGTAGGGCTAGGAGAAGGAGACGGGGTGGGTGAGGGAGAGGGAGGATAGAAGGGAGGGAAAATAGCAAGATGGAGAGAAAGAAAATCTGGGAAGCTAACCAAGGAAATCCTGCTTCTCAGATATGCAGCTGTGGAATTAAAATTGGTGTAAAAACACGAGAACAAAAATATACTTCACACTTCACAAGCCTATTGAAGGGTGGGGGGGTGGGAGGGAGAAGATGTGCCACTCTATGCTGGCACTGATACCTCAGGCGCAAGGGGTAAACAGCTATTCTCCTCACTTCACTTCGTCTGGTGCAGTGGTTTCAGGGCGTGAGTGAGTAAGTAAAAGGGGGGGGGTAGGTTGGTGCCTGCAGGGGTCTCATCAGGCTACAGGGCGAGCTCAAGAGAGAAGACAAGAGCCCCTCAAAGATCAAGAAACACAAAATGCCCCATGAAACAATTTCTACACTTCCGCGTCCCCCCTCGAGCGCATCGCGACGAACAGCGAGGCATTGATTCATGATCAAACGACCGTGATCGTCACTCAAATTCAATAATAACAACCTTCACAATCAAAAACGCTCTAAATATACTGTACCTCCACTTCAGGCCAGGATTAGGCCTTTCTGTGCACACATTTGTGCTGATGTGCCGCATTACGGAACAAAGAACTATCAGAATCGAAAACAACCATGCAAACGCACAGATAAATCAATTAATTTGAAAACGTGGTGAAATAAAACTGTACAAACAACGCCGTATTTGATTGCTGAAATATGAATGGTTATTACAAAGAAATTCTGCACAGGAGACTCCCTACTGTGTACAATGCACTCAAATACAGAACAGACACAGGAAGCAGGAGGTATCAGTACGTATACACGCTACTCTCTCACAGACGCATTAACTGAAACTTCAAGAAGGACTTGAAAGAATCTTTAAGTTGCATTTCACTCTTCAAAACCAAAGCAGCTTCTTTCATGATAGAAGAAGAAAAAACTAATTAATGACTGCGAGCTCTGAGAGTCATGTTATCAAATCCAGCCCACTGGAGTGTGACACCACTAAAATAATACAATCATCAAGCATAATGAGTGAGTTAAGAAGTTTCTCTTAATGCATGTATCGGAGTAAATGGTTGCAGCTGAGCATTGTGTTATTTCATCACTGTAGAGGCTTGATCTTAATACAAATCTCTATGTAATACAGGCCTATTCATGCAGCCTGCCTCTCCCCTCTGGTTCAATTATCATGGGTTCTATTGCAGAGATATTCAATTAAAAAAAAAAGGCTCCTCCTTTAGTTTTATCAGAAAATAAATTTGGCAATATATAAATAATAATGTCATTGTTGTGTGTGAGAGGATGAATGTTTTACTTAGTCAAAGTAGAAGAAAGTCTTTTATTATCATTATTTATTTTAGAAACAAGTCTTGCTTTTCCTTCGAGGCTAAAAAGAGACTCGTCGCTGCCACCTTTATGTCTGTGCTGGACTACGGCGATGTAATATAGCAGCACAGTCGCACAGACGTTCGTGAAATAGTCATGAAATTGAATGTATAAATTTGTGTACATAGACACAAATTTCATATTGTTCTGTGATGGTCAGCATGAAACGCTGCTTAGGTAGGAGGTCGGGGTGGATGGGTGGGTCAAAAAACACAGGAGACCAGGTGTTGTGTTCGTGTCCCGTGTGAAACCACAAGTCAAAGTTGATTTATTTGCCACAAAACTTTCCTACTTAAGTTACTGCACTTCCAGAGTTATTTTAACCCAAACCACAACCTTTTTTCTAGAGCTAACTAAGCAGTTTTGTTGCCTAAGCCTAACCAAGTCAATCTTTTCCATATCCTAACTAAGTAGTTTTATTTTGAAAAGACTGGAGTGGAAATCATCACGTGTTGTTGAAAGTTGTGCTGAGCATCACAAAAAAAAGGGAAATTCGTGTCTATGTACATGAATCAAATAGATTTCACGAACTGCCGTGAGACTGTGTTGTTTATAGATTCATGCATCTTCTAAAAGCCTACCCACGCTGGATGCTGTCTACCATGGAGCACTGAGATTTATAATGAATTTTAAAGTCCTTACGCACCATTGCTCTTCGTATGCTCGGGTAGGATGGTCTGCCTTGTCCACCTGTAGACTGAAACACTAGCGTATTCTTATTTATAAGGCTATTCTTGGTCTGCTTTCATCTTACCTACGGATCTGCATCCTTCAAAAAAGTACGGGAAGTTACTGTCTTTGCTCACAGGACTTAATCAGGTTAATTAGGGCTGGGACGATACGCCTATCGCTGATTCTACAAGTATTGTGAATCGATATTATGATTTATTGCAATTTTTGTTAACTTTTTAACACTAGCCCATGGGGAAAAGTTGAATCATACACTTTTACTTTTAATTTGAAAAACATCTAAATTAAAATGTTTGATTTTCAGCATGTATGTAGTCAGAGAAGTCCTGAAGTCAAATTTATCAGTCACTGTCAGGCATTATTTATTATTTTTTTTCCAGCAATCTAAATATCAAAGATTGAAGACATTTCTCTCACAAACTAGTGGTATTTTCTTTTTAATTTTTAAGGGACATGTAATGTTTAATACTTCTGGTGAATATAATCCAATCAATCTTATTTTCATATATGTATTTTGTATATACAGTTCCCTTTGTTAACACCTTATTTTGAAAACCGGACATAGTCACACGTCTATACTTCCTCTAACTTCGCCAAGTCTGTCGCTAGCTCTGAAAAAGGGCATTCAAGTATGTTGCTCCCTCTTCTTGGAATCGATTACAAAATGACCTGAATCTCTGAGAGCTGGTCTCACTGAATGTCTTTAAAGTGCTTCTGAAAGACTTGGAAGCAAGCACATCTGGCTGCAGATGTTTTGAATGCTGTTGAATGTTGTTTTTTTTTGATACCTTATGATTCTGTAATTTGCCCTTTGTCTCCGTTTTTAAATGATGTTTGTTTAATGTCTGCAACAGACTGCCACCTATCTAGGCTCTTGGAAAAGAGATTTTTAATCTCAATGAGTTTTTACTCCCGGTTAAATAAAAGTTAAATAAATTAAATAAATAAATAAATAAATAATTTCCATTTTGTTTGAAAAGACAAATAAAATTATGAATTAAAAAAAGGAATTAGATATTTTTTATACTATTTTTTATTCTTACAGGTTGTTGTTTTTTTCAAATTAAGATATTCAATGAGCCAAAAAAGAACTCTCAATTACCACATGAGAGCGGAATATTGAAAATAGAAGGGCAATTAAGCGACCATGAAATCATGAAAAGAAAAGCGAAAGACAGACAGAGCAGCAAATCTACCTTATTCAGTGAGCAGTGTTTTTGTTGAGAGTATTCTCTGCTGAATTTGTCGGCTTTCATTTCATTTCTCTGACATTCTCTCTGTCTGACCATCCAAGTCCTCTCCTGAGACTGATGAGTGGAAGCAGAGTTCCAGAGAGAGCTATCAGGATTAGGATAATTAATATCATCTCATTTCACTGTGATCCTTTCCGCGGCCCACTGCACACACAAGGACGGGATGCAGTGAATATTGTGGCAAGAGTATCTAGGCGGCTGTCAATCTAGGCCACAGCCCCCCCCCCCCCCCAACACACACACCCCAACACACACACACCCTCCTCAGCGGCTAAATTGCAGTTTGAGAGACGACAGGGGAGAGGCAGCGGTGGCAGCGGTGGTGGTGGTGGGGGGGCTGCCGGGGCCCGAGGGACGCCATACAATGGAGCGTGCTGCTGACCAGCGTTCAGGTGAAATTGAATTGGAAATCTTCCACGGCTGGTTAGCATAACAAAGGGCCTCGTGGCTTTAGACAAAGGCTGCTTCTCTAATGCACAAAATCAATCTCTCTACGGGCTCGGCGCATTGTTCCCTCCCGCCATACAGGTGTTCCTTCAATGGTCCTTAATCAAAAGTGTCAAAACAAAGTTAAGAGTTATCTCTGCTCCTCCACAGCTGCTTCTGCAGAGCAGAAAGAGGGAACGAGACCAGACGTTTCGGGATAGCAAACAGCTGAGCGAGTCCGTGCGTGTGTGTGTATAGGATGCTGGATGCATTCAGTGTGCATCGTACGCCGTGATCTGTTGGTGCTAAAGTTGAGTCAGTGAGGAAGACTAATCTCATTTCTACCTGAGCCCTGTCCAAATGTGAGCAACTGGTACTCCGTGATGCGATCACTGGACAAATCCAGTCATGAAAAAGGAGGCAAAAGTGTGACTTATTTCGAAAAGAGGAGGAACACGGTGAGAAAGAGGGTCCAAGCAGTGATGAAGCGAGGAAGGAATCATATTTCAACATCTCATGCTTTTACAGATGCAGCCTCTCCATCATCTCTTGTCTCTACCTCCAACTCGAAGGCCTGATTGGTTATATAGGTAGTACTGCCATTATCCCTGAAGGTTGTTTAACAATGGGAAAACACAAGTACAGCTCTTACGGCTACTAGTACCCCACCATTCAAAGTGGATTGAATGAAATAAGGAGAGGTAAAAAACTGAACACAGAACTCTCTTTTTCTCTTTCGCTCCGTGCGGAAGCGAACTGATTCATCCACGTTGTCATTTCTCCCCACTCTGTCCTGCTACAGGGCTTGTTACATGATATTTTTACACCTGAACTTTAAGTGCTTTAAATGACACTGTGGTAGCTATGAAGCAAAACAAGTACAGGGGAACGGATCCAGTCATGAATGACTGCTATACATCCTTCAACTTGTGTTTTCTCCATTTTCTCCATCAGTCTCCTTCAGCCTTTCAGGAAAGAGAGCTGTGAGAGAGAGAGAGAGGGGGCTGAATGCGTTATGTTGCATGTAGATACATTTGATGGCTGTATGTTTTGATAAGGTGAGAATCTCTGTCGCCGCTCTGTCTGTGGATTACCACATAAATAACAACATAAATAATCTGTAGACTAATCCCATCTCCTAATAAGTAGCATCATAGACTCAACGCCTCCACTTTGACAGCCGCCAGACGGCAATCCATCAGTACACACTCGCTTCAATATTATGCCGCACCACGTGGTTTAAAATGTCAGCTGAGTGGCAGGGAAACCTCCGTATAATAAACTTTAAACTGACATTTCCATGACTGTGACAAGGGGATGGTAATGTGGATAAAATCATTTTATATCACTATTAGCCATATATATTATGACATACTCCATTTTCAGATGTAAATGTCTGTTTTCAGCTAATACCTGAATACCTGCTCCTAATGGCATCGGAAGATTTCACAGACCGGAGGAAAACAACCAATCAGAGCCGAGCTGGAGCCTGACGTCTCTGAGTAGCTGTCAATCACTCACAAACTCCGATCAAACGGTCAAAGTAGGCAGCGCTGATCAAATATGAATCAATAATCAGAGTTTGCGAGTGATTTACAGCTGCCTCCGTTGACTGAACAGCCAATAGGAATGTTCTCTCTCTGAAATGACCTGTGATTGGCATAAGTCTCCCGCCATGGGCTAGATTTTCTAAAGCCTGAAAACACAGCCACGAGGAAGTGCAGAAGTCTAGTTTTCTCTCAGAGCACTTGAATTACAATATGCTGAAAAGTTATTATGGAATTTTTGCCCAATGATGCCAAAAATATTCTGCCTTCTGCAGGTTTAAATGGATATTTAACTCAATAAAAACAGTATAACAAAAAACAACAAGTCGATATAATGTCATGGCCCAACTCTAACTGGGAGAAGACTATTTATAGGAAGTTAGAAAAGTCTAAATGTGCATTTTCACTCTTCAGTGTCCCCCATAGCAGGGCTGCCAACGTCACAGCATGAAAAACTGACACCGACAGCACACGGACAGACAAGACAGAGCTGCAGCACCCTAAAACACTGCGGTCAAGTGAGCCGTCGTTTGGATTTTGGGGCACCTTATACCATTGCAGCAATAATTTCTCACATTTTATGCTCATTTTATGCTGACTATGACCATAAGTCACTTTACCATACATTACTGAACAGGGAAAGCTCAAATGATATTGTAACACATTGAAAATGTCCTCATTTTTAAACTCTCATGAATTAAATAAATGAATGTTTTCAATCAGAGGTTTGCTGAACTTTCCAATGGAGTCATGTTCAGAGTGTCCCTGACTATGACAATGTACAATTTCAAGATATTATACTGGACAGTTTTGGAGAACATTTAAGGGAAAGTAAGCTCAAATTACATTATAACATTCATAATTTCCTCATATTTGAACTGTCATAAAAAAAAATCATTAATAGGTTTGCTGACACTTTCAATGGAGTCCTCTTCAGAATGACCCTGACTATTACAATGTCAAATTTAAAGTTATTTCACAGTACACTTTTTTTTTTTGGAAAATTTAATGAAAAATCTCCTCAAAATACATTGTAACAAATGAAAATGTCCCCATGTCAAACTCTTAAAGGTTTGCTGAAATTTTCAATGTGGTCCTGTTCAGGATGTCCCTGACTATGAGTGAACATGTAAAATAGGAAGTAATTTTACTATCGCCCTCTGAACTGAATTGAAAAGTTGGCAGCCCTGTCCATAGAAAAGACTGTAATACGGAAATAAATGAATCCAATTCAACTTTGCTGATTTTCTAAAGCACCACCTGTTTGTCCCAGGCCTGCACCAGCCTCCACTATTCATAATTTCTGCCCTTAATTTCACACTAAGCAGCAGTTTTTCTCCTCAAAATCTAAGCTTTTCAAAAACAGTCCCCAGACGGGATAAATATTAAAATGGTTCATTAATATGAACGGGAAAAAACTGAGCTTTTTGGAAACAATAACTTAAGTCTCAGGGATGCACCGATACCAATATCGGATCGGATATCGGGCCGATGCTGACTCAAATAGCTGAATCGGATATCGGTGACAATGCGGACGATCTATTCAAATCAATTCTATGTTTACAGTATACATTATACTATATATATCATATACTGGCATTTTAATTCCTGTTTAACTTTTGACCAATTTGTTTCTGCATTTTACACTTGAATTGTAATTCCTTCTTTGCCAAGTTGTTGGTGTACGATTTCTTATTTTAATAATAAATAACAAGTCACTAAATTTATGTTATGTATCTATGTATTTATTTGTTACTTTTTGTTTTATAAAGCGATGTTTAAGTCAAGCCTGTTGTTGCCTTACACATAAAAGAATGATCCCAGTCACTTTTACACAGTGAGGCATACAGCTTGTTAATTAAACACTGGTATCTAATCGGTACTCGGTATCGGCCACTACCCAAAGCCCAGGTATCGCTATCGGTGCATCCCTAACTCGGATCGGTGCATCCCTAATAAGCCTGCACAGACATTGTTGGGGACTGTGTAGCAACAAGAAGTTTTTGTTAAGAACTTCCTGTGGCCTCTAACTCTCTCTGTGACGACTCATATACATGTTACTAAAGCTGACAACACAATAAAGGTGTTGTCATTAAGCTGTAATTATGTTGATTTTGTGAGATGACTTTGCAGTCGGAAAATTGTGATTCGACCAGTGGGCAACTCCGGGGTCTGAGAAGTGAAGCCGAATGTTCATTTAGTAAATTATGGTCCCATTTAGAGCAAAATAGACGATAAAGCAGGATATGCTTTAGGGTGTGGCTACCTTGTGATTGCCGCAGCTTCCTCGGCCACCATAACATTAACGACAACAAACGTTAACGTTAGTTGCCAGCGCTAATGTTATTTGCCGTAAATGGAGAAACTAACCTAACCAACAGTTGAGTACAGCACTCAATATGCATGCCGCCAACCAGCGTTCATTGAGTATTGTGGAGTTTAACGATAATGTTATTGATATCCAATCCAACTATTAATTCAGGGAGGGAGGAGACCGCCAAATTTATTTCAATATATATTCAATACTTTATTTCAGTAGTGTAAAATTTCCACAGAAGCAGCAACAGGTGTCCAAGTTTTCCCCTATACTTATTCTGTAGCGGCGCACCGCTCTGCTCTCGTGTTTCACAGAGTGCGTTGGGATAGTCTCGGCATACACACACAAACACAAACTAAAGATAACGTTGTTGGTACCGGTTACAAACAGGCTCGGTAGTGAATATTTGGCTATACTATTTGTAGAATTACATTCCAGTGGTGGCTGCATAGCATTTCTAAAATTCACGACATGTTTTTATGTCACAAAATATTCTGCTTCAATCCATATTTGTTGGTGTTTAGCCTTTCAAAAATAAAATTTTCACAGCGGTAAAAAAAACAAAACGGTTTGCTCTCCCTAAATGAAGATTAATTTATAGAAAGATATGTGGAAATTTCTCCCCATTATTTTAATACAATTCAAATTGTGCTTAGAGGAAATTATTTTCACCGGATATTATGACCGGTGTGTGTATCTGCTCGTCTCTCTCGGGGCAGGAAGATCAAAAGAGGAGGCAAGCGTGGAATGCTTATTTTATCATTTATATAGAATATATCGTTTAAGTCTGTTTTGTTTTAATGGATTACCAGTGTGTTTTTTTCTTGCCGTATTCACATCAAGCTTGTGGAAAAAATAGATCAGACAGACGGTGAAACTACCGCTGGGCCCACGTGTGTGTCCAGCTGTGTCGCTTTCAGAGCAAATTAAAGAGCAGGAGAGAAAGCAGGCAAATGAGTATTAAAAGCATTTCATTTCAGAATTGATGCGTCATCTGATCGTCTCTTCTGATCGGCCTTTATAGAGCCCACCAATCAAACTATTTAGAGCGAATATTGGCCGATACAATAACTTTGCTCTAACTAAGCGGCATATTTTCTTTTTCTGATTTGTAATCACAATTGAATTTGTTGTCTAATACCGTTTTCGCAGTTTCACAATTGCTTCCTGTAGAAACCTCAAAGATAATCCGCTGTCTAGAGAGTGTGTGTATAGGGCAGAGGAGAAAAAATATGTAAATAAGAACAATTAAATAATTTGTTGGGTTGAATTAAAAAAAAAAGTGTAGGTGATCACGTCAGCAGTTTTGTTGTTTGCTGTCAGTAAAGGGAAGCGATTTGGCCTTTCTCTTATTGTTCAGACAGAGTAGACAGAGTTCCAGACAACATCAACCTGAAAACGCTAATGTGGACACATATTTGTTTGGTTTTTTTTACACATAAATAGCGTTTTCAAAATTAGCCGGCTTACTGTGGACGTAATGTGCTGCTCTTCTCACCTCCACTATCTCCCGCCAGGCATCCACCAGCCCTCAGCTCAATCTCTCACAGCCTCTGCTGCTCCGGCCCTTGGGAGGACTCATGCAGACCAGTTGATTAAAAATCACTTAGTGGAGAACACAAACAAAGCTGTCAGCCTTTGGCTTGCCCTTGGGATTGGAGTGAGGGGGGAGCAGAGGAGGGGTAGAATGAACAAGAAGAGATGAAGGGGAAGAAGAGACACTTAGCGGGTTTAGTTATATTTGAAAAGTTGGCAAATGCCTCAAACTGAGAACAAGCTAGGATTGTGAAAAACTCATATTATTACCGCATTAACAAATCAAAATCGTTTGTTTTGTACATTTTAATCCAAGTGTTGAAATCGAATCATCATTTCTTCTTTATGTGAAGGATGCTCGACTGAAATAGAAATTGTACAGTCAAAAGTAACAGGTGATTGGTGAGCTGGATTTAGAGTATTTATTTTCAAAGACCCAGGAACATTTCCCCAACTCATGCCGAGAACACGTGTCTTTTGCTTCATTTTACTCATCTTAAAATACCACTCCATTTCACGTGTTTAAGCCCATTGAGTTTCATCAAGTTTTTTTTAACCTTGTTTGAGTTTAACCAGTAAAGTAAACATTTTATCTGCTTATTACACAGCTGTGTTGTATGCTCGATTCTGATTGGTCAATCACGGCGTTCCACGGTTTGTTAATTCTTTATAGCAGACCGTTGCTATGTATAGCAGACCGTTGCTATGGGCGGAGTTCTCATGTCGTTTTTGTGTCAAATTATTGATTTCTTAAGTAAGTAGCCGTGTAATAAGCGGGATAATGTACAGTGAGCCGGTCATTGTTGTGAAAGAAACCCCTTCAGTTCGATGAGACCCTGTTGCACGCCCTGTCGTGGTTTCTTTCATAACAATGACCGGCTCGCTGTACATTATCCCTTACTTAATTTATAATGTTACTGCAAGTGGGGACATCCTTGAATCTTCCTTGGTGGTGTGTTCATGGAAGCTCCGACACAGAGTTGGCTGTCCAGTGGCATTGTGGTTATGAGGTTTGTTGGGAAAATCAAACCCAGAGTACAGTAAATAAACAGGAGCTCATAGTGCACCCACAGTTTTCCAAAGTGTCCCTGCTCACAACTACAAAATAAGAACCTCTGTATGTTGATTTTTACTGAAATGAAAGGAAATCATATAAATGTGGGGCAGTCTGCTCATCATAGCCTTGAAATGTTTTTTTCCTGGCTCAATTTAACCATTGGCTAACTTTTTCAAGTCACAAGTAGGTGTCAGGGACACATTTAATTTGTGGTCACTGCTCATACATCAGTCATATAATCCAGTACTTCATGGAAAAGGGCAATCCTCGCTAGGGCTGCACATAACTAATTAATTTCTCCATTGACGAATCACTCGGTCCACAAAATGTCGACAAATAGAGAAAAATGTCCATTAAAATTTGTGACATATTCAAATAGCCTGTCAAAAAACTCAAAGATATTCCTTTAACAATGATATAAAAATATTTTTCGCTTCGAAAATGACTTGAAAAATGAATCCATTATCAAAATAGTTGTTTTTCTGTCCATCAACTAGTAGATTTATCTACTAATCCTCACGTTATTCACTTAAACAAGGCTTAATCTGTGATCGGGGTTGTGCCACCAAAATAAGACACTGACAGCTGAACAGTTAGTCGATTAATCAATGATAAATTTAAATTAATTGACAGCTATTTTGATAATTGATTCATTGTTTTGTTGCTTTTTTTAGGTGATGTGATCCTAAACAGAATATCTTTAGGTTTCGGACTGGTGGTTGGACAAAAGCAATTTGACGTCCCCTTAGGTGCGGCCATTTCACTATTGTCTTACAGTTTATAGCCCAAATGATGAATCGATGAATCAAGTAAATATTGTTAGATTAAGCAAAAATGAAAATAATCGTTAGTTGCAGCCAGAGATTAAATCAATTAAATCAAATAAACCGAGCATTAGACACAAGCGAAACATCAAAACATCAAGTTACGGCCGCTCCACAGCCATTACTGTACGAGTCAGTCAGAGGTTCGCTGTTGCAGAACCACACAAGGCAGGAACGGAAACTAGAAGTGTCAACACATGATGACCGTTACTGGTCTGATCGTGCTGTGACACCCATGACGGTCGTAATTATAGTGAGCACACACACGCGCGCACACATAGACATAATGTTGTGCAAACACATTCACATACATGTGCAACAGACACACACACACACACACACACACACAGCTGCCACTGACAAGGGTAGGGCAGCACAGCTCCAACGGTCTACTGGCCTTCACTAACAGATGGTAGATCCCACTCGTTCTCCTGACACACACGCATACACACACACACACACACACACACACACACACACACACACACACACACACAAACACACACAAAGACCACGAGTGAAGATGTGATATGACACACACATTTGTTGTGTGCAAGTCCTCAATTATAGTCATTTTATGCCCATAATATTCTGGGTTGAAGGACTTACTACTTCTGTGTCCTTTAGCAGGTGCAACATGTTCAAGCTCTTCAACGCAAACTGATCACTGCTGCAAAAACCTTCACCTCCATAGTCCACACTTTGCTGACATTCCTGAGAGAATTAGCACATGATTGATTGGTATTATATCCCAATAAGGACAGGGCCACACACACTACCTAACACTGACCTGTGTAAACACCCTCAGCATATAGGAGCAAGGTTGGAAGTGTCCCTGGGGAGGAAAGTTGAAAGACAAATTGAGAGTACATAGTAAAATAGAGAAGTGCAGACAGACAATGAAAGAGAGATAACAGGTATATGAAGAGAGGAAAAAAGGGAAACAATGAATATGGAAGTCTCCCAGGCTGCAGGAGCAAAGTCACCCCCTCGGTATCCCCACTGGGGCCTTTAAGGGTCAGCTGAGAACTATAAGAGGCACATTGGTGTCCAGTACATTGCCTGCGCAGACGACTGGAGAAAGAATGGAAGAGACACAACCTTGTTTGGTGAATTATACATACATTCAGGTTATACTCTCTGTCTCATGTCGACCCTCGTCTCCGCTGTTGTGAGTCTCCCATCTTATTTTTGCTGACCTGTATGTGGAAGGGTTGACAGAGGTGAGCACACAATCTCCCGACGCCCAAACACAGAGAATTGAATCACCCCTGGGCTGACCTCCTCGGAGCAACGCCTCGCCTATCTGCACCCCCGTGCTGTCGAGGGGACCGTTTAGGGCAGACGGTGACCCCCGCGTGGCCCCCGGGTCCGTGTGCTCCTCTGCCTCTGCTGCCGGGCAACATGACAACCTATACAAGGCCCTGTCAGACACATGATTGACAAGTCGCCGCCCATCTCGACCAACATTCTCACCCGCCTCGGCAAATTACCCCAAAAGCCAGACAGACGACCATATCTTGGCTCCCTATTTGCTCTCTTGTCGTCTTCTATATATTGCACACACATTCTGTTTTGGATTAATTGTGTAAAATGATGTTAAACTGGATGATGCTGCAGGTAATAAGAGATTAGGGATGGGGAAAAGCCGCCACTCTCATCTCCGTGGTCAAATCAGCCGACGCTACAACTGTAGAGCAGCCATATGCTGACATTCATGTTAAATACATTCAAACAGCCCCGATGGAGCTGACCATGGATGTATAAAGAGAACGGAGCGGACCGGCGAGCTAGCGACGGACTTGATGAAGTTAGCGGAAGTATACACGTGTTTCAAAATAAGATGTTAACAAAGGGAACTGTTTAAACAAAATACATATATGGAAATAATAGATTGATTGGATTATATTAACAAGAAGTATAAAACATTACATGTCCCTTAAAATTAAAACGAAATTGCCACTAAATTGTGAGGGAAATGTCTTTATTCTTTATATTTTTGGGTTACTGGAAAGAAATTAATAAATAATGCCTGACAGTGACTGATACATTTTACTCAGGACATCTCTAAATACATACATACTGAAAATCAAACATTTTTATTGTATCAATCTAGATAGTTTCCAAAGTAAAAGTCCCTAGAAGTGTATGATTAAATTTTTCCTCATATTCTAGTGTTAAAAAAGTAAACAAAAATCGCAATAAATCATAATATCGAATTGCAATACTTGCAGAATCGCAATACTTATCAAATCGATGCCCAGGTATCGTGATAGTATCGCATTGGGAGATAGGTGTATCATCGGGGCCCTAGAAGAAATGCATTTTATTTTCTTCTAGGTAGTGCAAACTGAACCAAGGCCACGAGACCGGCTCAGTTTAAATGGAAGAGCAGGTTATGCGGTGACTAAATCAGAACAAACCGTATGTTATTTAGTCACTTTTAGTTTTTCCATTCCCTATTGTGATTGATTTCGTTACTGCTGCAGGGCAGTCTGATCACGCACCGCTCTTCATAAAACCACAATGTCTCCCATGCCTTTGCCGTTACCTGCGGTGGAGATTGGCGTACACACACACACACAAACACAACAGCCGCGCATACAGAAAAAAAAAAACCCACACACACACGCAAACACAAAGAAAGCAAAAGAGCTACAGTACTCCCTACTTCAACAGTGGCCTAGATAAACACAATACACACAAAAGAGTCACCCCATGAAAATAACCCTCCATCTAAGCATCACTGCACTTATCTACTCATAAACATAGGGATAAATCAATTCAGTGAGAAACATATTTTTTTTTTCTCTCATTTGAAATTACAGCTGCGGGACCAAAGCTAGCATGATAGCATAGGTCAAATTCACTAACCTCTTCTCTCCATGGCAACAGTCTACCTCTTACAAAAACAACAACAAAAAAAAAAGAAACGGCTCAGTGTGGTTTGCTGAAGTCATTGTGAGACGTTTTTCCATGACCTGCGAATGTGTGTGTCATGAGTGTGTTGGTGTGTCTTTGCACGTGTTTCACAAGGACACGAGAACGCATAGATGTACATGTGTATACGTTCACATGAAGGTATATCGGCCTATCTGTGTTTCAGAGAGTGTGTGTGTGTGTGATGACAACCCTGTTATCACGGCGTCTGTATTAGCATTGCAGCGTCTCACCGCTTTGTTTTACTCTGACCTGTATAATCAGTGTCACATTAGCAACACAACAAATCAAACGCTGTGAGTTTCACCCCCCCTGCAACCTCTCTCACACACACACACACACACACACACACACACACACACACACACACACACACACCGCATGTCTTCCTTCATGCTCCCAGCTGGCCACCATACTGTGTCAAACAGATGCTAATTAATATGATAACTAATACCTATTACACAACATACAAAAGCTCCAAAACCACTAATTTAATTTCTTCTTATTCAAAAGCAGAGAGATGAAATGAATCGAGAAAAACTCTTCTTCCTGTTCGTATCACAGCTAATATCCAAGTGGTTAGATTTAAGTGTACTTGGAGATTTATTAAAAAACAAGCTCAGTTAAAATGAGTTCTACAAGCCCTCGGTTTGGTTTGTTTTACACATTAGGGAGAATAAAAACATAACCATTTCCAAAGTGTTTGAATTCCAAAATATATAAAGACTGATTGATTGATAGTATTAAATTATATCTCTATATTATATGAAGCAATAACACTGATTGTATACATGAAATAAGGCGGGATACTTAATGGTCAAGTAGGCCTATGTTCAGATAATTGTCTCTTCTACGTCTCTGGCGCCTCATCAAATAATTAGCAGGCCTGTATTTAATATGGTGGTGCAACAGTTCAACAAGCCCACAGTTTGTTTATTTACATCATTGAACAGTTCGGTTTTGTATCCCTAATTAAAATATTATGGCAATTTATTAAATGCAGTTAAAATCATCACACTGTGGTCACTATTGTCAAATTACAATTTTCTATAACAGTAAAGGTTTGTCCTCTATTTGCTATATTTGTGCTATTTAACAAATAAAAACAATGTAATATACTGGAACTGAAATGATTAGTCAATCCAAAATAACCTGCAACTATTAAGTTTCTAAATTGTCAGGTTTTGCTGCTTTTCTTTGTCTTATGTGCAACGCAACAATGTCACTTTTAAGAAAGTGTAAAAGGTATTGTTCCCCTTTTTTTGACATTTAATACACAAAAGAATTAATCGATTAATCAAGAAAAATAATCTGCAGGCTAACTAATAATGGAAATAATAGTTAGTTGCAGCCCAATAATAAAAGAGTAGTTAAAATCTTCTGAAAGCAAGTGACATTTTGTTAATTAAATGCGAAAAAGAAAACACATTTTCGCTCATAACAACATACTGTTGCTTTGTCACTTTGCCCAGTTGCATCTGAAGCCAAGGTCGTAAAATTTACTTTAGATTTGGGATAAGGCACGTCACAGACATCAGCTTTTGTTGTTTTTTTCTAACACCTTATTTCATGTCTTTTCTCTCTGTTTTGACCTGAAATGACAAAATTCAATTAAACAAGGTTATTAAACAATTAAACATAGTTTTGGATGGCTGATAGTGATAGTGTGAGGCATTTTCTTTCTCTTGTTGAAGATGTCTTTTAAGGAGATGTCAAAAATTGAGAAACATGAAAAGATGCTTTTTTTTCCCAGCAATGGTGAGGAGTACAGTAAAGACAGTAAAATATAAAAGCAGAGTGGACAATTAAAATGAAAAAGTACATAGTGCCTTTACAGATCAGCAGCAGTGCAGACTCTCCTTTCCTGATGCACAAGGAGGAAAGTCAGCATCCGCTCAGCTCCTTCTACTGTAAACCCTCCAGTGTTGGGGAAAAAAAGAGAAGAAGAAAGAAGAAGAAGAAGAGAGGAAGGAAGAAATTGAGAAGAGGGGAGAAAAAACAGAGGAAGGAAGGGAGAGAAGACAGACGGAGACAGATGGGCAAAAAGACAAGTGCGGAAAGACAGCCGGGAAGAGGGAGCTGAAAGGAGAAGGAGAGGAGATGGAGGGATAGATTGAGCGAGGAGAAGGAGGCGTACTGTAGGAGATCCAGCTGACATTAGCGGGTGAGTTTATGAGATGTGATGATTAGCCAAATCCTGCTAATCAATGACACATTCACATGGGTTCCTGCTCTGTTGCTAAACACTAATTGGTCTATTCTGCGGCAAATAGGGAGATGCTGTTTCCCCACTTCACTGTGAGCAATGCGAGCTGACACGGGGGCACATGTGGGCGCGCACACACACACACCCACCCACACACACACACACACACACACACACACACACACACGTGTCAAACGTTACTTGCATGCACGTACTGTACATCTGTAGCAGATTCTGGTACATAAAAGGTCAAATTGAGACTGATTCAATTTGAGAGTGGATGAGGAGCAGAGGATCCTGCTCGACTTGCTCCAACAATAAGGAGAGAATGGGATCCGAGAGCGGCCCAGTTTAACCAGCAGAGGGGGTGGGGGAGGCTGGGGGGGGGCTGGAGACGGAGCCTTAAATTCAATTTCACTTTGTTGAGTATTTAGATAATGTCTCCTAATGTAATGCCGGGGCCATGAGTGGATCCACAGTATAGCCGCAGCAGTCGTTAATCACAATGCAGCAGCAGCGCCACCACTGTCCGAGGACAGGCACTGCATCACTGAGCTGCAGGCTGAAACCACACACACCTGAAGACTGGATACAGAGACTGTACCTGGAGCACAAGTCTAAATATATATATATATAACGTTCATGTAAATAATGTTTTTCTATTAAAATCATCTACAGAACCTACAAATTATAAATATATATATTAGAGTTTGAATATACAGATTGTGCAATAACATTTACATATTATCCATCACTGTCAAATGTAAATTGAAGTTGTCTATATATTGTCCATAGATGTGTATATGCATGCGCTGAACATAAAACACTAAACTAACTATTGCATTACCGATGCAAAAAATAATTACAGCACTATTTTTTACAGTTTGACCTGTATAGATATTATTTGTTGTTTTTATTAATATACAGCTTCTCACCTACTTGTCTGCACATAATAGTTATGTTTAATCGAGCAGCAACTTGGGTTATTTTCATTATCGATTAACCTGCCGATTATTTTCTAGATTAAATCAATTAATCTATAAAATGTCAGAAAAATTGTAAAAAAAATGTCCATCCCAGTTTGTCAAAGTCCGAGATGATGTCTCTAACTGTCTTGTTTTGTTCAAAAAACAAAAATGTTAAGTTTAATAATATAATATAATATATATGTAACAGGGAAAAGCAGGAAATCTCCATATTTGAGAGACTGAAAAGAGCGTTTTCTGCAATTTTTGCATGAAAATTAATAATGATTTGATTATCAAAATAGCTGACGATTATTTCTCGATTAGTCAACCAATCGTTGCCCCTCAAGTTTAATCTTTGCTCGGCTTTGTTGTCCTTGTTTTGGCTGTATGTTAATGTTTATAAGACAGCAGCCACTATAAACCAGTCATATTCTTTGTTTGTGAAAATATACTTGGCCAATAAAGTTGAGTCTGGTTCTGATTATTGAGTAAAAGTGAGCTTCATAAAACTTGAATTTGTGGAGTTAATCACTGATTAGGCTGATCCCATTCTATGAAGCACTGACATAATAATTTTGCGGTAATTATTAAGACAGTATGCTTATAAAAATAATCCCAACAAGTCAATAAATATTATTTATAGTTCCTGAAAAAGATATGTATATACAGTATATGTATTGTTTTATAAGTCCATCAATTAGTCAGAGCAATGATTTTGACATCAATTCTTTAGGTAATTTTTCAAGCTAAAAGGCCAAAGTTTATTATTATTATTATTATTATTATTATTGTTATTATTATTATTATTATTATTATTATTATTATTTCCAGCCTTCCCAGTGCAATTTTTTTGTTTTATATCACTGAAAACCGAATATTTTTGGCTAGACAAAACAAGCAGCTTTGGGAATCAGTCATTTTTCTGACATTTCATAGATTAAACAGTCAATCGATTTCTCAACAAAAAAAATCAAGAGTATTCAATAATGAAAATAATCATTAGTGACAGTCCTATTATTCACAGTATTTTCATAAATTACTCTTACTATAGAGCCCCTCACCTTGGAGGATGGTATTGTCATAATATTTTCACATACACATCTCTCAATCTTTCTCACACGCACACATACAGCACATCCACACCCACAACCCGATGAGTGCGGTCAATGCGGGGTGTATTCCTCTCTCAGTGAGTGCCGGTGGTTAACAGTGCTTTGCGTTGAAGAGGAGGACAAGAGGAGGGTTCACTCAAACACATGACTGTTACTACCTAAATATTAGTGCAGGGACTCTCCCTCTCTCTCTCTCTCTCTCTCTCTCTCTCTCTCTCTCTCTCTCTCCTCTCTCTCTCTCTCTCTCTCTGAGTGTGCCTCAGTATGTGATAGTGTGTCTGTGCACATGTGTGTGTGTGTGGATGTAATTATGTGCAGAGGAGAGGCTGTTTGGGGTAAATAGAGTTGCAATTATTCTTTTAACCTGTTAGATTGTCAGCCCCACTAACACACGGGGCCAGGAGCAGACAGACAGATAAGTACTGCATTTAGAGACAAACAGTGGCACACATTTAACTCAAAACTAAATTCCTCCATGACATGTATTATCAGAAACGGGATTTTGTTTTCCAGTCAGAATGAACGGATTTTAATGATGCGTCTGGAAAAGAGACACTAATATATTAATTCAAAACAACAACAACATTTTATTATTTCTTTATATTGTACATTTGTAGCACCTGTGACCCTGAACAGATTGAAGTGAAAAACGAATTCATTGATTTATTTAAGGATATATTTTGTTGTATTTTGTATTTTCAAAACCCTTCAAGGAGTGTTTAAAGCAGGTGCTAATATTACTGCTATAAGTGATTTGATTGCTGTGTGTCAAGACATGATATCATTGAATTGATTTCATTTGCAATACACTCGCTACTGTTCACAGCTGTTTGACTGAGCTGAAGTGTAATGCTCCATCAGCAGCAAATGGAGTAACCCATTCAACACCACTACTGCCGCATTAGAGACAGGAAGTACATTTTATTCTCCCTCAATACTTTCTAAATGGTCTCATGGCAAAACGTGATGACTAGCTTTTGAATTATTACATCTTTCTGCAAAGTATTCAGGTGGGAGGAGAGGGTAATTCAGACCTTATTTTATGCTATCGAGTAAATAAGTCAGAAACTCATTAACCAGATGTTTTCAAAGCACAAAAAGAAAAGCACATAAATATCCATTATCACCTGTTCATAATCTCAAATACATTTTAAAGAAATATTACAGCATTTTTCCCCCTCTCACTTTCTCTTGTTATATTTTGCACACATACACACACATACACACACACACACACACACACACACACACACACACACACACACACACATAACACACCACAGGCTAATAATGTTATCGGCTCAGATCACCAACTCAGCAGATCTCAACCGCATGTCACATACGATAACTCAACGCATCCACACACACACACACACACGCACACAGATGCAGAGTTTGGTGGCCCTTGTCAATAGGACGTTAAGGGTTTTGGCACTAATGACCAGTGTAGAGATAAGAGAGGAGAGGTTAATGTGTTGCTGTGGGTGATCAAGATAAGACTGATCCCTTTAAGCCTGCGGACAATGAGACAGTGAGAAAGGGAGAGAGGATACAAAAACCAGGAGGTAAAAAGGTGGGGAAAAAAATATATAGAAATAAGAAAAAAGCCTTGTAGACAACACGGAGCTGTTTGTGTAAGACTCACCGCCAACATGTAAACTACGGTTTATCATATTTGATGTAAGTGGATTTATTTATGCAGATTCAGTCCATCAGGGCTGCACACATAAATATGCACACGGCACAGCAGAGAGCACTAAACACTAAAAAACTCAATAGCCACCACCACCACCGACCAATCCAGCTTTTCACTGAATGGGTTATCAGTGCAGCTCAAAAGACAAATATACGACCCTGTCTCGCATTCAAAAGGGGCTTTTATTTGGAAGCTTTCTTTGTGCCGGTCAGTATATGTGTGTGTGTGTAAATACATCTACAGTACGTGTGTGTGTTTGTATCTCTGGTGATTTGTTCGTTCAAAGTATTCTTAGCATCAGGGGGTAGACCCAATTTATTGTGATTGCTATGTTTAAGGACTATTTGTTAGTACTTGTTCAGCCTTAACTGGCACTCAATGCATGCATATATGTATCTCTACGCGCACACACCTTCCTCCCTGCGAGTGAAAGTAACATAAAATGGCTCCCCCACTCCCGCCCTCCATCCCCCCCTCCACCCCCCCATCTGTGCGGCCGGCTGGGTCGGCTGACATTTGGACACTTGTCAATCATCTCTTTCAATAGCCAAGCGGCAGGAAAAATGGAGTCGGGGGGTCAGCAACTCAGTGTATCGCCATGGCAACAACTGCACTGAAGTTCATAGCCTGCTGGGACTGTAGTTCTAAGTGTGTGCATGAGTGTGTGTGTGTGTGTGTCTCTGTGTGTCTGTGTGAGAATGTCCATTTTTGCTTCTGGTTCGAGTGTGTGTGCGTGCCTCCTTGTGTGTCCAATTGTTCCCCATCAGCCAGAGGCAAATACTCCTCCCATTTTAGCTCTCACCTTGCAACCTCACATGCAGCTTTAGCCTTTTCTCCCCCCTTCCCTCTCTTTTTTTTTTTTTTTTTACCTCCCTCCCCTAACCAGCAGGTCAAGGAACAAGGCCCTGCAGGAAGTACAGCATCCAAAAAAAAGAAGAGTACTTAACCTTTCGCCACCTTGGCCTCTCCCTCTCTTTCCCCTTTGCCTCTCACCATTTTCCTCTTCTTGCCGGTGTGTGTGTGTGTGTGTGTTTCATTTCTATCTTCCACTTGCACCCGCTACGTCATCTACTGTAATTGTTTTCTCATCTTCAATAGTCGTGCTTTCATCTGCTCGCCAGCGCTGCATATGGACTTTGTTGTTGAGTGGGTGAAAGCGTGCATGTGTTATCCCATACTGTGGTTCACATGTACAAGCGGCCTCGTGTTCAGCCAAAGCACAAGAAAACAGGGTGATTGAGCCCACAAACACATCCACAACAAACTACGTGGAGTCTGCGCCGCCGGTGGTCTGTTTATGGGATGAATGCGAAGGATAATTTGTGTTCTCAGTCAGGGAAAATAGCTCAGATTGAGCCTCGGAGGACAATCCACTGACCCGTTTACCGAACACTTATCGCAGAGAGGTTCACCAGCACTATTCATCCTCCTGGGGCTCCAGCAGCCACACACAAGCAGGGAACTAGTCCCTCCTATCTACCCAGACTATAATGACAGCGCGATGTGCAGTGACAGCAGCCACACAGAAAATGAATTTAATACAATGCTCCAAATGGCATGAAAACCTGTAGCTCTGGGAATAAATACCTCTCATGAAAATGTTGACACACACATTTACACAGCAGCTTGTTGCAGATTTTAGGGATTTGATGATAGTTTAGTTAGAGGGCTGGACGCCAAACTTCTGTTGCATTAGATTTGAGCACAATTGTTTCTTTTTGGCACAATAAAAAAATGCCTATTGGAAAAACAAAGCACCGGCCGCGGGAGTAAAAAAATTAAAATAAAAAAGTACACAGGTTGCTAGATGTGTGTTAATTTCCTGTCCTTCCTCGTACTGTAACTAGTGACTTTTATGAGTAAAATCTGCTGCTAATAGCTGTTTGATGTGGATTAACATGCTCCATTACCCCAATGTACCAACACTGCCAGAGTCATTACAGAGCACACACACACACAGAGAAATACACGCTCCATGACACAGACACCAACGCTGCTCCATCCAAATCTCCCCCTGACAACGCGTGCAACACACACACACACACACTTCTTCGTCCAACACTCTCCCTCATCCGAGTCCCATCAATGGACAAGGCCTGACAGGAATGGCGTAATTCTGGGGGATAATTCATGGATAATTTTGGGATAATCTCCAGCAAACCATTCGGAGCGCTGCCACCCAGTTTGCCCGCAGCCTGATTACCAGGCGCCGAATGCCAGCCACTTGTAGTGACCAGCACCGCCAGCAACCACTTTGCTGCATGCAAATAAACAAAACAAACAAGGACCTCAAGCGGGGAAACATCCAGCTCCGCTACAGCACAGATACTCACTAAATACTGCAGGTTAATGAAAAGACACACACACGAAAGGATAGAGGCAAACAAATCCAAAAACACCAATGTGAAGACATCTTGTTATATGCAAAAGCATACATGTGGAGAGCATAAACACCAAGCCCCTTCCATGCCCCCCAACACACACACACACACACACACACAGATCCAGACAGCTGAGGGGATTTTCATTATGTGTGATTGCCATCTCGTGGTAGAAGTAACTATATTAAGAATACATGCATAACCTT
This sequence comes from Sebastes fasciatus, assembly GCF_043250625.1. Taxonomy (NCBI): domain Eukaryota; kingdom Metazoa; phylum Chordata; class Actinopteri; order Perciformes; family Sebastidae; genus Sebastes; species Sebastes fasciatus. Next base: position 12,369,830 of record NC_133808.1, read on the forward strand.
TACTGTGACATGCAATTAAATATTCAAGTCTACAGTCTTAGCCAAGGCCAAAACATAAAGGGAATTTCTCCGCTTTTTCTTTCAGGGACTTCAACCTGCCTGCTGAGATTAAGCTAGTGAAAGTATCATTTTAAATATCTAAAACACTGCTAAAGCATTAAAAAACAGAGCATTCACACTAATTTACTAATTAACTTTATATTATATAGTCACATTGTTGAGATCAATTAATTTGCGTAAACACCATGTGCACACGCAGGCAAGTAAACCAAGAGAATATCAGGCGCATATGTTCAGCTGAATTTGGTCTCATGGTGGAATGAGCAAGAGGTGAGGTGCTGCAATTGTGGTTCATATGTTGATAAATACTGACATCTAGTGGCTCAACCTAAAAACTCAGGGTACCAAGTGCACAAGGATCACACATTTGGACCTAAGTAAAGTAAATACCACCACCTCTTGGCCAATACACCCATCTAACAACAAGAAACAGAAGGATAAATGCATTGTTTAAACAATTGTTTCCCGTCAGTCAGTATAACAAATATTTAGAGAACATTTTAATCTTCCCATATAAATCATAAATAAAAGAACTGTTGTGCATTCTTAAGAGGATACAAAGTGATATGTTAACTGTCCTGTTAACACCAGGACTAATTAATTATATAATTAAATATGACATTTTCTGTTCTCTGAATATCTTAGCGACTCCTTCACTGCTAAGAAGTTGCACATAGTGTTGACATAACTTTCATAAGAAAGACTTGGTGTGGACTGTGGACCACAGTTAAACCACGTGGATTACTTCGGACACTTGACATTGCACTACATTGCATTTTTTCTCCATACTGTGTGCACGCATGCAGATCAAATCTTTCCTGTGTCTGTGCAGGAGCATGCAAACTTCCCTGACACACTCTGACAGACAGACAGACGCACACAAACTCAGTTCAAGTCCACCCACTTAAAATGCCATGCCAGGTTTACTCACCATTAGTTAAGACATCTATCTCTTTAGGCAGTAAAATCAAATCAGACGTGTTTACAGTTTCAGTTTTGCATTCAAGTCCTCAACAATCCTCTCCCTCCACTGTCACAAAACTCTGTCCAGGATTATACTGTTAGTCAAAAAGATAAGACAAAAAAAAAAATCGGAAGTCAAGGTTGCAGCACAGAGGAAGCATCCAGAGGAATGGGGGGTCTCCAGTTGCACAGTTTGTAGGAATCACTCCCCCGATGAAATGGGTAAAAAAGCCTGTGACATGAACTGTGACAGCTGCTCAGAGCAGATACAGGAAGCGGGGTCCCCTTCGGTCAGTCCGTCACTCCACAGAGCACTTAAGTCCAGCACTTGTTTTGGTCCTTCTGTTTGAGAATGTCGGACAGAGAAACTCTTTAAGTTTGAGTGTGTACTCAGCTGAGGATCATCTCACAGAAGCAGCTATGACCTGTGCGATTACAGACGATAATAGTGAGAGATAATCTACGCAGACTGATGCATCAAAGTGGCATGAAAGCTCACCTGTTTTTCTCAGCCACTCCATCGTGTCTCCAGGCGGTGAAAGCCCTCCTGTCAGTTTCATAGACACACTGGTCTCCTCTCTCTCGTCTTTCCCCCTCGCCTGTTAGACACTGACTGCTTTGCTCTGCTTCATCTCTGCACTTGACCAATCCACTCCATCAGCTCCACCGCTCTCAACTCCACACAGATTTGCACTGTGCAACCTATTTAATTTTTTAGATACTCTCGCTCACTTGCCTTCTCCCCCCACCGCTACCAAACCAGTCACCTGTAGGCTTGGGAGTACTCAAAGCCATTTCCCAATCTCCCGCCCTCCTCGCCTCATTCTTATCTTGTCCATCTCTCTCCTATTCCCGTCATTTTCACCCCCAACTCCCACTCCGTTTTCACTGCTGCCCACTTTTAGTCCTTTCACTTCCTCTAATAAGTCCTCTGCCTCTACCCAACCATTACCAATTTTCTCTGACCCACTATTTGCTATTAGCCCCTAGTCTTCCTCCTCCCCTTCCTCTCATCCCTCCACTCTCCATCCGTGTCTCTGCCTATCCTCCTTATATATCCTCAGCCTTCGCTTTGCCTTCTCCCCATCTCCAGCAGCATGAATATATTATTATCTACACAATGGGGCCCTGCTTATTGTTTATGAATTACCAGCCTTGCGGCCAAACAAAGCCTATTTTCATAAGAAACCTCCATTTCATTTCAGCTCCAATTAGATTGGGGGCTAAAGAATAGGAGTCCTCAGGCCTCAGCCCCTAAGGATGGCAGGTCCATTCAGCTTCATTCAATGGGGCCTTATTGCTTTCCCATACAAAAGAGCACGTGGACGGGCTTTCAGACTGAAACACCAACCAAAAATGACTGGGAGACAGTACTGTACAATAACAAATCTTTAAAGAAAGGACACTGAGTGCTTATCCTCCCATCCATCAATTCATCCCTCACTCTTCGCTTTCTTCTTCTCCTCTGTTCGTATATTGTAAGACCTGGACATTAATGACAGACAGTTGAAAGAGAAAGGGAGTGAAAGAAAGAGAAGAAGAAAGAGGCAGAGCAGCTCAGTTTTTCACAATACATGTCAAGTCTAAATGATCACTGGCTGCTGAATAGACAGATGGAAGGGAAAAGAAGTGAGTCGTGTGTGTGTGTGTGTGTGTACAGCTGATTGATTCTCTGCTTTGAAAAGAGAGAGAAAGGAGTGAAGGAAAGAGAGAGGAAGACCTTGATGCTTTTTCTGCGCTCCACAATAGTCGGGGAGTCTGAGCCGTATTGTGGAGCACCCATAGTGACAAGCTGTCACTCCATCCCGGTATAGGAAGAAAGAGGCAGAGAGAGTAAAGAGGGGCTGGGGCAGGTCAGAATCCTGATAATACACGTCGGCCTCTTCAATTCACAAGTTTCTCACCAACCAGACACTTGACAGGAAGAAGAAGGCTCTTAAGTTTGTCGTGGTAAAGTGGGAGTCGAAAGAAAGGAAAGTTGGAGCCCAAGTGTTACAGCAATGTGCTTCCACCTGGAAAATAAGGTAACATCAGCTAAGAGACCTGCAGGTAAACTTCCCAGTAGCGAAGCAGCGGCTCTTTTCACGCTCTGGTTCATTACTGGGGACTGAGTGGCAGTCGGCCAGCCAAACACTGCGAGAGTGTCGGGCCAACAAGGTCAGAGCTCGACAGCGCTGGCCCGGCTTTATCTGCCGAGATCTGCTTCACAGGATGAATGGGAATTGTGCCTTTGTTGTTCCGATGAAGTAATATTCAACGTGAAACAAAAGGCAACTGTTTTCATTCCTAATGAGTGGACAAGGTGAGAGTCACAGTGAAAAGGTTGACATCTGTGCTTATTCATCCAACAGCAGCAGAATGGGATCATCTCCCCCCACAAAAGCTCGTCGCGATTATCAGGGTACACAAAAGATTTCAATAGGCCGGTCGTTTCAAAAAGAGGTGGCACGCATACAAACACACACAATGAATGTTTTTTTTTTTGTTAGGTCAACGACAAGATGCAATCAATATCATTGCCATGCGAACCTATTTTCTGCACTTTTTCCATTCATTTCAAAATGCCACCATGTGTCATTTTCATGTTCCAACTTCAATTCAGTCAGCCAGCTCATGTGGAACGATTCATAATGCGAACATTGAATATGTATTCACATAAGTCTGACCGTCATCACCTGCAAACATACACGTTCTTCAGCAACAGCAGAGATTGGAGAGTGATGATAAAACCAACTAACTAAGAGCTAACAAGCAGATACTGGAGCCAAGATGAATTGCTACATGAGAAATAGCTTTATTTAGTTATCACCGTCTCGAATACTAAATATTACAAGGAAAAAATTCTGAGAATGCTGAACTGAATGCGCTCCAGTTGAGAACTATTGAGAATCGCCAATCTGACACCAAATCCATGCACAATAATAACACCAGCACAAAACAAAGCAAGCCATGATACATAAAAAACAACCAGCACATGTCCAGATCAATCACACATTATTGACAGAAGATAAAGTCAGCTGCTCTGACCAGAGAGGAGCAGCACACGCATTTAAAATAACCAATGACAGGACATTAGATTTCAATTTGACTCTAAATGTTGTGGCCTCCTGGGGAAGCACAGGTCTCTTTTGGAAGAAAGGTAAGCCCCAACACCTGGCTCCCCTGTAATTCCAACACTGATAAGGTGAAAATATGTCAGTGTTTTTTAACAGCTTGTTCAGTTGCCCCCAAGTGGCCAAAGAAAATATATTAATATTGCTTAAACTTAAGCATATGGTGCCTTCAATTGGGGTCGTGTTTACCTTGTTCACGAGAAGAGTCCATATGAACGCCCCCCTCTTGTGGTATTCACAACCTTGTAAGTGGAAAGTTTCTGAAAGCTCCAAATTCACGAGTTGTGACGTGTTTGTTGACGTCAGAAATGGCAGAGGCCATGGAAGTTAATTTTTCGGTACATAATAAGTGAATATATTGTAATTTTAGTCGTATATTGTTATTACATTGAATTATTATATGTTCATTTTATAATATGTCGGAGGAAAATGTTGATATTCCCAACAGTCTCATCTTTTTCCTCTGTCATTATGCCTTTGCATTTCTTGCATTATGTTTCCCACTTGCTAGCTTTCTAAATTGTTTTCCTCTGTGGTTTCTAGACGCCGACAGTAACGTTAATATTGCCGTTGCTTAGCAGCGGCGTTCTCACGACTTAACCACTTGAATGGCATGCATATTGTGTATACGACTTCCCGTGTTGTTAACACAAGCTCACGAGTTTAATTTGAAGGCACCAATACTTAGGCCTAGTAGTGTTGCTACCATCAGTACAGCAGTGTAAACTGTAGAACAAAGACCCAGCAGCAGCCTCAGCCATATTGCCAAGTACAAAAAACATCAACTGAACAGAACCAAGACATCTCAAGATATACAGTATCTGTTTGCACAAGCAGCACATACCTGGCTTGGTGAAGAGAAGTAGTTATCCTCGAGTTATCTCTGACATCCCGGTGGAGTTGTTTGGGAACAGGTGCTGCTGAAGGTCCGATTCTGCCAACAGAGAGGAAAACTCTTCTTCAGGCTTAAAGGGGCTGTTTGTAACTTCTTACACATATGAATCAATCCTGGTCAGTGTCCCATGCGCGCTCACGTGTGGCTACGCTGTTCAGACTCAGACTCCAACACAAACTACACGGAAGCACCAAAACAGCAAAGTTCTATCTAGTGAAGCCCGTCTTGCAAAACAGTGTTGGCCGCAGTCGGAGGACGCGGGGGAGACCATAGCTTTGGTCTCCAGGGCCGGAGTCTCTGCTGTACTCTGCTCCTCTGCCTGCCTGCCTGCCTTCAGTCACACACCGCGCTCGTTCTCGCTATTTCGTTCCACTCTCACGTTTATACAAGCACACTACACACTGCAGGAGAGTTAGTAGCTCTGAGAATATCTAGTGAATGTACAGTGGACGTTTGTGCAGAAATAACTGCTGCAGCTCCTCCAGACCAACAGAGGTTTCCCGTGTCTTGTGAAGTGACGGGGCTCTTCAATGAGTAACGTTATCGTCTCCGACCAAAACTCAAGTGTCTTCCCTGTTCCCTCCGGCCGCGGTCGGGAGGCTGAAGCAGGAAAAGCCAGCACTAGGATCAGCATTGATTCATGGAGAGACCTTCGTCTGGTCAGCTAACATTACTGCCAAGCAGCTGAAATATAGAGTGATATTGTGGTTTTAGCTGACGTGTGTCACCTCACTGTTTTGAACGATGCTCGTTCATGTCTATGTAGAGCGAGCACAAGACGGACAGGACGGAATACACACACTTGTTACAGCAGTAGTGTTTGAACAGTTAGCAAATAACGTTAAGCAGTGCAGGGGCAACATAGCGGACGGAAGTAGTTTTAAAACAGACCGCCTTTCTCTTACGAAGGGTGTGTTGGATACTGTGGCAGTGTATTGCGTGTGGGTGGAGTGACACAACTAGTTCACAACCTTTTCACATCTGTCAATAAACTGTTCATCTGTCAAATGTTTCAAAAGTCGTTTAAAGGGTCATTTAATTGCTGTCTTGTAATTGCTTTTCCCCATGTTGTCCATGTATCTGTTTTTATGTTTTTTTATTTTTTCCCACTCACAATGTTGTTTGGTTACGATTGCCCAAAAGTCTTTATAGATATTTAAATCAATATCCTCCTCACAAACACTAACCATACACTTCCACGCAACACACACACACACACTTATCTTTTTGGATATATTTACTGTATTGTTATTGTTATTATATATATCTTGTCCTAATTGTTTGTTATCACTATTATGTAGTCATATTATTTCTTTATATTACTCTTGTCTCTAGGTGGAGGCTTCAGATAAGCCCAGTGTGTTTTTTTCCCTCTTCCTGCACTGTATATTATTCATTGATTTTTTTGTTATGTATAGTCTTAAATTGTGCAAAACAAATAAACAAATAAACCTGCTTTGCAAAACCAAAAGTTTGATCAAAAAAGAGAAAAGGAATACAATATGAGGCTTAATACTTGCCACATTAGCACATTACCATTACAAATACCCTCAAATATCAAAGCCAAACACTCCTTACCTGAACAGTACCTGAAGCAAGACACTACCATCTTGCAGGCTGCATCTTGCTATCATGAGCCACCTAGCTGCTGCTTAGCTCCCTGGTAGCTGTTTGGCTAGAAAGACACAACTAACCACCTAGCTGCTGCTTAGCTCCATGGTAGCTGTTTGCAATATAAAAATGCAATATAGTTATCATTGCAGCAACTGAAGGATGATTAACATTCACAACAAGTCAAAAAAACATAAAAATGTCCTGCTCTGTAGGCCTAAAGAAAAAACAGAATCCAAGCAGAAATGATGTTTTTTCCACTTGTTTTAATTTTTTTTAAATATATATATATTCTCATTAACACATCTCATTCTCACATTCTCATTAACAGAGGTACAAACAGATACATAAATTGAAAAAAAAGACAAAAAGAAGACAAAACAAAAATAATTGCATATACATTTCATAATGCCAGAGTTAATGTTATATACATTATATTATATTCATTTAATAATTTAAAAGTCTTAATGGATTTTTTGTTTTTAGCATTGGGAAATAGTCTCTATTTCAAGTCCACAGAAATAAGATAAGATAAGATAAGATAAGATACCTTTATTAGTCCGGCAGTGGGGAAATGTGCAGTGTACAGCAGCAAAGGGGATAGTGCAAAAAAACAAGATGCATCAGCTAACACAGTAAAAAAGAGATAAACAAAGTGTAACAAAATATGAACCATTTAAATAGAAGGAAGTATAAAAATAGGAGCAGTATATATATATATATATATATAATCAAACTTTAATATCCAGCTTGAATCTTTCTAACTCAAGTTTTACCAGGTAAACTTTATGTAATATCTTAAAAGACACTTCCTTAAGTTTGTTATTGATACAGTATTTATCACACATTTTCCAAGCTTTCTCCCACCAAATATCCTCAACTAAGGAAACCAAACACATCTACATGAAGGGACAGAAACAGGAAATGTGTTTCTAATATTTTTGTTATAGCACTTCTCTGTCAGTATATTATAGTATCTCCAATATAAATATTTTAGACACAATCTTCTGAATTAAAAGGTTGACTGCTTCATTGTTTAGCACGTTTATTTATTTATTTTTTTTAATTATTATTTTTTAAATTATTATTTATTTTATTTTTTTATTTATTTTTAATTTCGGATTTAAGTCACGGTTACCATGGAGACCGTCAGTGCATCTGTCAAACTGCAACTCTGAGCTCAGTGAAGATCCATCATCACCTGCAGCAGTCTGTTCAACTTCATCTACACAGAAACAAGGTAAGGACAAGATAAGCTTTGTGCAACTGATGTATACTTTTAGTCTTCAATGTTACACTGCACAACGAAACTGTAAAACATTTTAGCATTTAAGATAACTATAGGAATCAGCTGATTTATAAGTTTGTTGCTGGTCCTCTTGTGAAGTTGAAGCTAGAGTAAAGACTTGTGTTGTGAAACACACTGTTGAATTCAAAATAACTTTTAGCAGGACTAGCTTAGCAGGACTAGACTATATTCTCTATATAATGATTGGATTTAGCTACTGCCTTATTTATGTAGGATAACAAACTCTGTTATTAAGATGTGGGTTTAGCTGTATCCACGGTTACCATGGCTACCTCACCAGCTGGCTTTAAACAGACATATAGCTGGCTCTCTCTTGCTTTAGCTGTATGTACAGAAATGATACATTTCTATAGTATTCTTCTTTTTATGGTAAAATAAATGTAAATTTAATATAAATTGTTCATTATTTTCACTAATATTTATCAGACGTTTGTAATTAATTGTGTAGTTAAGTGCAGTTATTTAAAAAATGCATCGGGAGGGAGGAACAATGTCTGTGTGTTATTATTCAAAGTTACACATGTCTGACTGGATTATCTTGCTTACTTGTTTAGTCGTGTTTCTCTGTCTTACTGTCTTTATTTTATGATGACAAAGTTGACATCACAGATGGAGGAATATCTGGAAGAAGAGGAGATAACCACCAGGAGCATGAGCTCACCAGCAGAGGTAAACATAAAGAGTTGTTGTCTGTTTAGCTCAAGTAAAAGTCCCTTAGACAATGTTACATGACTGACAGAAAGAAATCTGATTATTGTATAAAAACTCAAAGGTGTAAGACATTGTGTGTACATAAAAACGTAAGACGTTAGCTACGACTCCCAAGGTGCATTTCTGCAAGAAACATCCAATCACAGAGCTTAAAATGATGTTACTGTAAACACAATCTGCAGCTTATATCTATTTATTCTTATTAAATTGTGGGTGAATTGAGCAACTATGGCATCTTTTGTTCTAAACTGTAACAATGAAGTGTTTTGAATTTGCTATGATTCACACCTCTGACTGGCTTCTGTTCCATGGCAACAGCGGCTGAGGCTCATGGGTATTGTGGTATCTAGACTGGTCCGCCATGCCAAAATTACAGACAAAACATGATTTCTCAAGTTGAAATCATTCAAACTATAATATAAACCTATAGGATCGTTACATCACCAGGGAGAGTCTCCTGTTTCTATAACCGTGGTTAAATCTGTGTACAACAAACATACTTTATAACATTCACGATGACTTAACACAGCGCGTCTTTGTCCCTCTCTGATGTTTTAATATGGAAAACAACTTATTGACAGGGCACCTCTAATATCCTCTTATGCTCTTTCTATCTTTCTCTGTCTACATATTTTTGCCTCATGGCAACAGATGGTCATAAATCCAGCCGAACCTTATGGCGAGGATGAGAAGAGTTTTGTGGGAGAACAAGTGGATCCACAGCCGAGTGCCGACACTGTGGAGAAACCATACTCCTGTGACTGGTCTTACTCAGAGCATCCTAAGAGTATCTACCCTGGAGAGGAGCCCTACACCTGCAACCAGTGTGGGAAGTTTTTCAGACCCTCTGGAAATGTAAAGGTTCATCGGCGGACTCATACTGGAGAGGACGCCTCCACCTTTGACCAGTGTGGGAAGAGTTTCAGCAATCGTAGAAGTTTAGAGCGTCATCAGCGGACTCATACTGGAGAGAGGCCCTACACCTGTGAAGAGTGTGAGATGAGTTTCGCAGTGGCTGGAAATTTAAGGCGTCATCAGCAGATTCATACTGGAGAGAAGCCCTACACCTGTAACCTGTGTAGCGAGAGTTTCGCACGCTCTGAAAATTTAAAGCGTCATCAGCAGACCCATACTGGAGAGAAGCCCTTCACCTGTGAGCAGTGCTGGAAGACTTTCACGCGACGTGAAAATTTACAGATTCATCAGAGTAGTCATGTTGGAGAACAAACTCACACTTGCAAGGAGTGCGGGACGAGTTTCTCATTGGAACGCTGTGTAGAGTGTGTACCTGAACTGGCTGAATCTATTAAGTGTTAAACATGACATGTGATCTGTAAAGGTTGTCATGAAAATATTTCAATAGAATTGATACTGCATACAACTTGAGTCGTCACCTGTTATTATTGCTTTAACTCCTCCATCAAATCAGCAAATTACACGCAAGCACGCACGCACACACACACACTAGAAGTATTTAGATCTTGTAAAAGTACTAATACCACAGCAAAAGTCCTACTTTCAAAATGTTATTTAAGTAAAAGTACAAAAGTATTAACAGTACCAAACGTAACAGTACTCATAGAGAATGATCTATTTCAGATACATATATATTATATTATTGTATTATAATTACGGGTGTTGATCGATTCAAATATTTAATCACGATAAATCCCATGATTGTCCAGAGTTAATCTGGATTAATTGCAAATTAATCACACATTTTTTATCAGTTCAAAATGTACCTTTAAAAGGGAGATTTGTCAAGTATTTAATACTCTTATCAACATGGTAGTGGGCAAATATGCTGCTTTATGCAATGTATTTATATATTTATTATTAGAAATCAATTAACAACACAAAACAATGACAAATATTGTCCAGAAACCCTCACAGGTACTGCATTTAGCATAACAAATATGCTCAAATCATAACATGGTAAACTGCAGCCCAACAGTTAACAGCTGTCAGTGTGCTGGTGTATGTGATTATCATAAAGTGGGCATGTCTGTAAAGGGGAGACTCGTGCCCATAGAACACATTATCATTCACATATCTTGAGGTCAAAGGTCAAGGGACCCCTTTGAAAATGGCCAAGACCGTTTTTCCTCGCCAAAACTCAGTGCAAGTTTGGAGCGTTATTTAGGATCCTTCATGACAAGCTAGTATAACAATGGATTCCTTCGGCTTTCTCGTTTCATATGTTGCCCTCTGGAGCAATTTGGGGTTAAGTAAGGACATTTCGACATGTGGACTGGAGGAACCGGGGGTCGAACCGCCGACCTTCAGATTGCACCAATGGTGCTTTTGAGAGTGTGTGTGTGTGTGTGTGTGTGTGTGTGTGTGTGTGTGTGTGTCTTTGTCTGAGAGACAAAGAGAGCAGAGTTTTCTTGTTCCTTTATGGTGTTGGAGCAGATTTAGCGCAACTCAAAGTCATTCTTCTAAAAACACATTTATTTCTCCCAAAGGACAAAGGCTCATCTTTTAGCAGTATTTACATTATACAGTACAAGTCCAATATCTTTACAATTCCCTAGGATCCCTAGAAAGAAAGTCAAACCGCAAAGAGGTCAAACAATAGAGAGGACAAAAAAGGCAAAAAAAATAAAATAAAAACAGACACAAAAGATGAGTTCCCTGCCACAGGCTTCACCTCAGGCTAATAACACCAGGCTAAGCTTGCGTCCGAAATCCCATACTAACATGCTAGAAAACAGTGTGTGAGATTTTTTAGCATGTCCCAAACCTTAGTATGAAACTAATAGTATGCGAATTGCATACCATTTCCGGTGAAATATTACAGTATGCAATGCTGGACACTACGGCAGCATAAATATCCCACAATGCAATGCGGTAGTGATGACAACATTCATAACAGACGTTGACGGACAGCTCTGTAACGCCAATTACGCTTCATTTTAACTGAGATTTCACTTTGTTAGGTGTTATATATATTATACATTTAAATGAATTCAGACTTTGATTCTCACAAACAGTCGTTTTGGTCACATGAAGTTGGCTCGAGTTACCATGGTTACACGTCTCCAACCGGCAAGGAGGCTCTCAGGAAGTGACGACGTAAATTACTGCTCAATGCTTCCGAAAAGATACATACTACTGTTTATTCACACAAAAGTATGTTGAACGACAGTACACATGTTGAGTATGTAGTGCATAGTATGTGATTTCAGACGAAGCCTAAGCCTGTGTGTCAGGGAAAGACAGAACAAAAATCAAATCATAAAAAATTAAATAACATAAGAGAGGTTATGCAATGGTATGGTTCAAGTTCAGACTTGTCCAAAGCCTTTGTGACCATTAACATCATTAAAGTACCATTTATGTACCAGTGGACAGCGGACCGTTAAATGATTGTAAACAGAGGAAGAAGACTTCTCTCCAGTGAACACGACCAAAGACACTGATGGTGGATGTTGAAGTGATGGACACCCTGAGGGTTAAGTGTGTCATCTCCTCACCATCTTGCTTGGTGTTGGAATGTTATCGTGGTATAGATGGTCGAGCCTGTTCAGCGTCACGTCGCAGTGGTTCCCGTCTTTTTCACCAGTAACGACACTCCTCGTAGAGCAAACACACACATCCATCTCAAACAAGCACACAATTACCTGCTTACAGATTCGCTGGCCGTCTCACTCACACAACCGACCTTAAATCACGTGTGTGATTGAGTGCATTTCACACACTCAAGAGAGTGCAAGCAAGCCCGCACACATTCATGCTCTTTCTTTCCCTTTCCAAAGCGTCAGATGGAGATGGTGCCCAAGATCCTCAGAGGTTTGTCTCATCCCATGTTGGGTCATTCATGCTCTTTAACACTCTCCTCACAACCTTTTCCAGATCCTTCCGTGCTCTCTGCTCCTCCTCCATTGACCTCTTCATTTTCTTGTTATCCTGTGAGGTAAAACAATCTTATCATTTGTGTCATTAGCCTAAATAATGTGAAACTTTTTATGTTTCAAAGCACCCAAGAGAGATCAACACACATGTATTTAATTCCACTCTTCACCAAACCAGCTAATTTGAACTAAACGTCATATAAATCACACCATCATGCTCGTCCCATCCATAAACATTCACCTGTTTCAGCTCTTGAACCTCATCCCTCAGGGCGTACACCACATCCACCATGCTCCTTTAAGATGATAGAAAATGAACAGGTCAGCGCATCAGTGATAAAGGACAGGTTCATATTTTTTCAAGTCTACCTTGAAACAAACTCTCACAGAACACAGGCTGTTGATTTCTCTTACATCGGATTCACATTAAGAACGGATCACTTCCCAGCCAGTACGGGCGAGAGGAACGATTACATCAACCAAAATGTGTTTCAATGCACATATGTGCATGTGAGTATTGTTTTAAGACGCACTTGAAAAAGACGTTGATCCTGTCCTTCTAGCTCTGAGCAGTAGCAGAAAACAAAAGCAGCTGGTATACCAATACATTTTACTAAAAGGATAAGTCTGGTGATATCCTGTATTTTTCTTGATGAAGATGATATGAAAGAAGCAAAACCAACAATGAATTGTTCCTACTAACACGTTGTCATAGCCTGACACAGCTGTAATAGACCTCCATTTTTATTAAAAACACAGCAATGAGCCACTTAGTGACCTTCATTAAAGGTGCAGTGTGTAGGATTTAGTGGCATCTAGCGGTGAGGTTGCAGATTGTAACCAGCTGAATACCACTCCGCTCACCCATCCCTTTCCTTTTTCTGTGTCAGAGAACCTACGGTGGCCTTCAGGTGATATAAAAACATAAAAAGTCTCTCTCTAGAGCCACTGTGTGCACTGGCTACGGTAGAAACATGGCAGTGCAACATGGCGGACTCCGTGAAGAGGACCCACTCTGTATGTAGATATGAAGGGTTCATTCTAAGCTAACGAAAACACAACCATTCTCAGTTTCAGGTGATTATACACTAATGAAAATATAGTTATGAATATTATATTACATTTCTGCTAATAGATCCCCTGAAATTCTACACAAAACGGCTGTGGACGGGAGCAGCAGAAAAACATATTTTAGCTACCTGCAAAAAAAAAAAAAAAAAAAAATCAACATCCGTTATATTTAGAGTATTTTCACCCTTTACCTCGCCATCAGACAGCCCTTTACGACAGAGCACTGAAGCTGTTACATTGCTGTCTTCACAGCCAACAGACCAGACTCCATTCACAAAAAACAGTTATTTTACCTCGCAGAGTTGCTGGTCTACCGCTGCCTCCAATGGTTAGTTAGTTTGTGTTATAGTGGGACTTTCGGATCTGAACTAACGTGGCGTCCACACAGCATTACATTGCTTTGCTTCCGTACCGGTACTCCTGTCTGCTTCTCCAAACTGGGAGCATGCAGACTGCCATCTAAGTTGCTGTAAGTAATGTTATATGTAGCAACGTCATCAGGCAGAAACCTACGTCAGGTCATGTGGGAAAAAGTATATAGGTAAGTAAGTAAATAGCATTTTGATGCAAAACATACATGACCAAAATTGTAATGTTCTGATTTGAATACATAAGGAACACCACTGGGCAGCTACAGAATTATATATATATTTTTTTAAATGGAGCTGCCCTTTAAAATATGAAGTTATACATCTGTGACCCCTTTTTAAAGAGGTCACAGACAGGAGTCTTCAGTCTTCATGGGCTTTGGGCATTGTTGGTTTTGGTCTTTACAATATGTTAATACAGTGATTCACGGTGAAGCGTTAGAAAGAGATTTATGAATTATCTTACTTTTCTTCTACTGTACTTTGTCCGTTGCGACTGGGACCTTCCACCAGGACTTTCTTCTCACCGGGGATGATCACATGCAGCCCCGTTTCCTTCTGCGGTCCTGTTTCAAAACAGATGATCACTCAACATTTGTTACTTCGCTTTGTCTCACCTTGTAGTAAGATAGTACAGAACTTCTTTATTGGAACGAGTGATGGTCAGCATCAAAGAGAACCAAGCATAGACCTGGACTGGTAGCAGTAGTGTGTTAGTCATGCACAAACCAGATATCAGACAAGACCCAGAGGAAAGTGAAAGGAAATGAGACGCTGTGGAGATCTGTCAAAAAAAAACATACACAAATTCATTGCTTCACATCTCAATTCTCTGTGAGATTAATGAGAACCCCACCATCTTCACCCAACACATGCCAAACACCACCAGATCTGCTGCTCCTCACAAATCACCAGAATGCTCAGCGTCTACCAAATGACAGATTTATTCAAAACTCATAATACAGCATTTTTGGGACTTGAACACTCCAGCAGAGTAGAACAAATACACTGAAGGCGCTGTTTGCAGATAAGACATGGTCACATGTGTGAACTGAATACAGCATTAGAGCACACAGAGGACAACGTTGGTCAAAGACAGTTGGTCTCTTTTCACCCTGCCTGCCCCAGTTTGACTTGTTAAACCACAGAATACACCTGTCACAAAGTATAGCACATGATATAAGGACAGTGATATTCTTAGCTCAAATACTCATAGAAGGTAGAATGGATTTTTTTTTTTCTTGCTCCATGACAACTAGTATTTACAGAAAGGGAGACTATGTGCTCTTATATTTCAAGTCCACTCTGACAGTATTCTGAGGTTGAATGAGTAGCTCACGTAGAAATGTTCCTGTATAATCGCAGCCTTGTTTCATTTTTTTTTTTGTACCGTCAATGCTTTCAAAACACAAAAGGTGAGCATTTACACTACGAATGAGCATTTACTTTACAGTAACACTGAATACTCAAGTCTACCTTTAGGACTATATCATACACACTCTAGGTAGACGACAAAAAGTACAGAATTGAACAGATTCTATCTCCCACCCCCCCACTGGCCCGTTACATGATTGTGCAAAATAATTCAAACACTCCATGTTATAATTTTCAGTGTAAACTTTGATACAGAGCAATACAATTGTAAAAAAAAAAAAAAAAAAAATATGATTCTTCCAGGGATCATTTTGTAAACATTGACATACAGAATAAAATATAAATAATAATTAAAAAAACGCCTGTATACAAAATAATGAATACAATAAAGGAATCATTACAGAAATAGTGCTGTAACATGGTCCAATATATTCCATATGTCACCCACATTGCTTGCTGTAAGAGGAGATAGACTCTACTGTAAGTGGATGCCAACCTGTACTTTTAATACCAACACTGGAAAAATACTTCTTCATAAAAATAGTCATTAATGCAAGAGATAGCGTGGGAAAACCTCGCAAGCCAGACATGTCGGGCTCATGAGGCCGCAGCATAGGTGCAAGTTGTGTTGCGACACACAAGGGATGTTTGTTTTTCGCATTAAGCTAACCTCTTCAAATCATCAAAGTCTGGTAACAGCTACACCTTAAAGGAACAGATCAACATTTTGGGAAATATGCTTATTGTTATAGCGTCTGTATGAGATGCACCAGGCTTTCAAGTAACTTCAATGTACACCCATCTGCATCAATATTAGGTGACGTAGTCTGTCTGTAACAACTTGAGAATGAGAACGGGTTGGTCGTTCATAAATACATTGTACATTTATATTTATTGATTCTCACTGCTTATCTCGATTCATATTAGAGATGCACCGATACGGATACCGGATCGGATTTCCGGCCGATACTGACTCAAATAGCTGGATCGGGTATCTGTGACAATGGGACCGATCTATTCATTTCAGCTCTATATTTATATAATATATAGACATTATATATTGTAATTGAAATTCCTGTTTAAGTTTTGACCAATTCGTTGCCGCATTAAAAAACGTTTACACTTTAATTGTTATCCCTGATAATTTTGAAGCTTTTTCCAAGTTGCTGGTGTATGATTTGTTATTTAAATAATAAAGAACAATTAAATGAAACTAGCTATGTATTTATTTGTTACATTTTGTTTTACAAAGATAGGAAAGTGATGTTTAAGTCAAGCTTGATGTTGCCTTACACATAAAAGAATGATCCCAGTCACTTCCACACAGTGAGGTATACAGCTCATTAATTAATCACTGGTATCGGGACTGAAAAAGTCAGATCGGTGCATCCCTAAATTAAATAGTGACCTTTAGAGGTGCTGATAGCTGGATTTTGTTACCTAAGCTCCAGCTTCATTTCAAACAGACAGATCTAAGAGTGATATCGATCTTCTCACCCAGCTCTCAGAAAGGAGGTGAATAAGTGCTTTTCCCAAACTGTCGAACTATTCCTTTAACTAGCAGGAGACATTAAACAAAGGCATTTGATTTGTATTACAGGACTGTAGCTGTGTTAGGCTGTAGTTAACAGTTTATTCGTGTCAGGGCGGCATGCTCTGCCTGCTTTAAATTAATCTTTTTATTTTGTTAACTTGAGGTTTAAAACGAAATATAAATGCAACCCTGTAGAACCACTGACAGACAGCAACATACTGGATGGAAGATCAGACTTTAAAGGATGATGCTTAGGAGACTACACAACACAGTCAATTAGTCAAATTAATGACTTAAAGGGTCAGTTTGTATATATATATGTATATATATATATATACATATATATATATACACATATATGTGTGTGTATATATATATATATACACACACACATATATATTTATTTATACATGCACATATATATACATACATATACACATATATATATATATATATACACATATATATATACACATATATATATATATATATATATATATATATATGTGTATATATATGCACATATAACTCAAGAAAAGGTATCTAGTGACGCAGAAAGTTGTCCATGTTACAGACCGAGATATCTGCATTTACAACATTACAAGGAATTTAGTTTGTGGTGCTCACATAATTGAAATAATAAACTTCAACAAAGACGTGTCGGTAAAGCTGTGAACACGTTTCGTTGTGACAATTTCTCATTAGGAAGTCAATTAAAACTGTTGCCAGTGAGATCTTTGGATTATCCAGAGTAATGGGGACACACTGGTGTGTAAATGTCATTTTTCAAAGCTGCGAGCACCACAAACAAAAATCTCATTCACTTCGATTGTATCGGAGTTGAGGAAGAAACCTCAGTGAAAATGGACAAATGAAACATTATGCATGGCTGGCTACAACAAGAGGTAAGTGTAAAAATATGTTTTTGTTAATTTGCATGAACTGACCCTTTAAATTCACCATTCTTAGTCCACTAGCTCTTATCCAGCTGGAGAAAGCTGGACTGGACAGTGAAGTGTATGTGATAATCTCCTCTTTCTGTAGCAGCTACTTGAAATAATGAACCGTGTTCCACATACTAGTACATTTAGCAAGGATTTTTAGTATTTAGTAGCTTTTGGTCATGTGGTACGTTAAATCTAAACCTGCTTAGCAACATGAATAAAGATTTTTTTAATTTATGAAAACAGCAATGATATAAAGAATTTGGATATTTCATTTGCATGCTGTTATATTATCAGGCAGCAGGGGCATGTGTGCCTGAACCTGTGCATGTGTGTGAACGGCATCTGTGCTATGTTTGAGCATACATACTCTAGAAACACATACTGGAGAGAAGTAGTACATGGTAAATAGAATACACTCGTTCCTGAATTACATCTGAATATCAGACAGGAAAAGCTCAGTCCCCATCTCTCCCACCCTCTGGTTATCCCTCCCCTATATCCCACTCCAACACCCCTCTACTCCCTGCTGAGAGTCCGCCACGTTTATGGTCAAACAACGGGAGTGGTCACATTCAAGATAAATTAACAAGAATTACCAAACACTTACTGCATAACAACTACACAAAGAGAGGAGGCACATAAAAGGGAAAGTGGCAAAGGCAACAGGGAGATGCTTAAAACATCTTAAAATAATGTAAAAATAAATAAACCAAATAAGTTAACAAAAGAATTAACAAATATATAATAGAAAATAAATAGACAAATAAAAAAAATCTAGTTTCTTTCATTACATTGAAGGTAAGAGAGGTAAGCACGCTGTACGTTACATTACAGTACAGCGTGGCAGTACTGTACGTTCTTTAGTTCTGGTGAGAGATGCAGCTCTTACGCGGCACCGAACCCATCCTGTAACTGTGGGTGGTCCAGATGGAGTCATAGTCAGAGTCCTCCGAAAGGTCAGAGGACAACTCTGGCCGTGACACGCTGCTACGGCGGCCCGGTGAGTCCATACAGGACCGGTCCACGTCGGCCAGCACGTGGTTGTGCATCAGGTCAGTGCCTTGCCAGGCTGGTCGGGGCGGGGCCAAAGTTTGGCGGTGACGTTGCGAATGTAGAGGGAGGAAATGGTGGGCGAAAAAGAGGAGTGGCGGTGCAGAAGGAGGAGGTAGCATATGCAGCATGCAACAAATGGTAAATCATTTAAAAAAAACAATGAGAGATGCAGGATGGGAGAAAGTAAGAGTACAGTATGGAGAAAAGAAATTGATGAAAAAAAGAGTAAAAGAAGGAACTCAAACAGAGTGATGCCAAAGAGTGAGGAGTGGAGGAGAGACAGACAGAAGGAGAAGATACTGTTAGAAAGATCAGTGCAGAATACCAGTGTTAAAGAAAGGCATTGAGTAACAGAACATAGGTACAGCAGTCACAAACACAGCAAGCTCCAGGATGAACCTTCTATTGTGCATGCACATTAGGGGCGGGCGATATGACCAAACATGTATATTACGGTATTTCTTTTGCTTTGTGCGGTGACGGTATTACATCACCGCTCATCTAGAGATTCACCGTGTGTCGCCTAATTTTTCGAGTGATGCGCGCAGTTCTCAGCCAAAATAGATTGTGAAAATGATCTTTTGAGGGTTGCAGTAGCAGCTCCGCAACAGCAATGCTGTCTGTATGGACGCCACACACGTACGAGCGGCTGCAGCTGCGCTGCTCAACCGGTCTGTGTGGCTGCTCCAACCTGCTAACGTGGGCACTGAAATGAGAAGTAAAAGGTTCCGCAACGAAACAGCGGTAGCCTGTATGTAACCATAGACAAACTGTGTGGGTGTGACGTAGTTTATCGGGTGCTAAACCAAAATGTGTGTGTGTTTATCACGGTAATAACGGTATTGCAAATTCAATGTCGTGGCGAACGTGACACCGGTGATGATGATGAAACCGGTACACCGCCCACCCCTAATGCACATGTGTAAGTAAGAGTTGGTGCTTTCTTACTGGAGTTAAGAGTCTGCCTGGTTTTGGCACTGGTGCAGTATGCCTCAATAACTTTTAGGATCTGGGCATCTTCTTCCAGAGCAGCTGTACCTGAGGAAGAGGAGGAGAAAGGGAAATAATAAATTGACATGCTCATGTCCCTCAGATCCCTGGTCACCGTTACCCTCCTACTTTACACACAAATTATAGCATCTGAAAACATTTAAGGAATAGTTTGACAATTTGTGAAGTGTGCTTATTCACTTTCTTGCCGAGAGTGAGATGAGAAGATCGACACCACTCTCATATCTATATGTCTGTTAATGGTGCAATGTGTAGGATCTGGCAGCATCTAGCGGTGAGATTGCAACCACCTGAAACTTCTCTTGATTGATTCTCTCATGTGGAGTTTGCATGTTCTCCCTGTGTCAGTGTGGGTTTTCTACAGGTTCTCCGGTTTCCTCCCACAGTCCAAAGACATGCAAGTTAGGTTAATTGTCGACTCTAAATTGCCCGTAGGTGTGAATGTGAGTGTGAATGGTTGTCTGTCTCTATGTGTCAGCCCTGTGATAGTCTGGCGACCTGTCCAGGGTGTATCCCGCCTTCGCCCAATGTCAGCTGGGATCGGCTCCAGCCGCTCCGCAACCCTGAATAGGATAAGTGGTTACAGATAATGGATGGATGGATAGATTATCACCTCTAACTCTCAGTTGGAAAGCAAATAAGTTATTTCCCAAAATGTTAATCTGTTCCTATAATATGAAAAAAAACAAAAAACATTTTTGTGTATCTGAGTTTTAACACGATCTCTGAACATAAACAGTTAAGATTTCAAACATACTCTTCCTCAAGGCAAATTCCTCCTCAGACTGTTTCCTCTCAGGCTTGCGCTTGGGAAGGAGTTTCTTCACACTCTTAGGACTTTTACTAAGATCCTGAAAAAAAAAAAGAAAAAAGCAAGACAATAGTATGACAATTAGAAAATCAGCATAAGAACACATGAAGAAGTCGTATAACTACATAGAGGGGCCGTCCTCACCTCCTTGTAGCAGAGGGCTGCAGAGGGGCGTAAAGGGGGTGCAGGCCGCAGGCAGCTCAGGCTCCAGGGTTTGGGGGTGTTGGGTGGTTCCAGTGGGCCCCACATCATGGTGCTGTGAGACGTTCCATGGGAGGAAGGGTGAGGCAGGGTGTGGTAGGTGGGAGCCACTGTCATGCCCCTCCCCTCAGCATGCCGGGACGGGGTGAGAGGGTGAGATGGGAGCTAAGGAACGAAACAAAAAGGGTATATGTAATAAGATTTATCACAAAACTTCTGCTCCTCCACTTAACAACTGCTCTTAAGTGCTCGATTAACACCCAGTGAAGCACCAACAGATTTTATGTTTATGTACTGAAGCTCCGGGTCACAGTGGCAGAAAACTAGGCAGGGGTGCATCTCCAATACAGCAACAGTGTAGTTAGTCACTGACGAGGTTGGAGCCAACTGTTCCTCAAAACCGTCATTAAAACATTACAAATATTCATCAGTCCTTTTGGGAAACACAGCCCTCAGTAGCCCAGATGTCATTTAGCCCAGCCACATCCTGCAACACCTCCTGGGGGAACCCAAACCAATCCCAGGCCAGATGGGGTACTGTGTGTCTTTAGTCTACTTCTGGGTTTACTGCCGGCATGTCTATTGCAATCAAAGGAGCGGAGACATCAGCCACTGTCTATTCCATCCCCGCCTCCAAAGTCTCAAAAGTCAACTTGACAAGTGAGTGAGTGTTGGGTGCATGTGTGGTGGGTTGAGTTTGCGCTACCCCATGTCCAAGAGTCCGCATTTACGCAAGTGGAGCAGAAATGTTCCCTCGTGGGGATGCTTTTCCACTCGCGGATCACGTGCACGCGCCTGTTTTTTATGTGTTCTTTATTATCACATGCACAATAATTACAACTAAGCAGTCGTTGGCTCTTGAATCTCAGACTCCCTTCAACAATGCCCATTAAATATGTAGGCCTTAATAAGAAAAGGAAAAATCACACAAGTAGAAGCAAACTGAGAATCTAAGACATAAAGCTGTACAAGTTCAAATATAGGGCTAAAATATAAACATAAATAAAATATTAAATAAAGTAATATAAATTTGTGGTAGACTATTTCAAATGGATAAACTGAATGTAAACAGGAATGTAGTAATGTATATGCATATGCAGAGAGGGAGTGAACGTGAACTAGTTCATTTCTTGGGACTGGGAACTTCAAAATTAAAAATTGTGAACTCTGAACGTGAACTAGGTCATTTTAATCTGTGTGAACTGAATTCTGAACTAGCTCTTGTGAAGTGTGACTCCCATTTGAAGATGCCAAAAATACCTCTACAAGGGAAGCCTCCTCCTGCATGTGTCACCTCCCTGTTTTTAATACACCTAAATCACGCAAGAACATTACATTTCCCTTAACGGAAGTCCCGCAGATAGATTTAAAAAATTAAAAAATTAAAATGTTTTACCTCTTGCCACAATGCAGCCACCAATAAGCAAGTGGCTTATTGTAAATAAAATGATCATTATTGTTGATTGTTTATTCAAGGGACAAGGCTGAATGTTGATTGTTACGTATTTGCATTCAATTCATTAAATGCAATTGTGCATTACAGCCATTCTAGTGAGAGAAATAAGCCACTTCACACACGGTAATTTTAGATGATTGCTAGGCATTACGTGAGCCAGACCCTGATGGCAGATAGAAATCAACATATATATATATTCAGTGTTTACAACACACTGGGTATAAAGGAACAGAAAGAAAATCATCTGTATGTGGGTGTGTAATCATGAGCTCCTCACCGTGTGGCAGGGAACAGTGAGTGGTTTGTGGCTGGGTCCTGTGGCCGTGGTGTGTTTGATCTGTCTGGTCAGGTGTTCCACCCAGTCCTGCAGGTCCTGCTGGTTGGTGCACACGACCTGGAGACGGTCGAACATTGTGCCTGCAAGGACAGAGACAATGAATTTGAAGGCATTGTGTGTAAATGAATAGCACTCTTTGCTCATCTCATGTAGCCTTACCATTGAGCTCAAAGGCGTTTTTATGGGCTTCGCAGTCTTCTAGTTTGCTCACTGTCATGCTGGCCAGGGGCAATTTTCCCTGCAGAGGGAAATCATCACATCAGAATCAAGACGTAACAGAGAAATTAACTTTCACCGACTATATCATGTACAGAACTGTAAGGTTAAACGCTAGAGGGGAAACTAGATAGATACTTTATCCATCCCTTTGGGGAAACTCAGGAGAGATTGATTGATTGATTACTGACCTGGAATATGAAGCCACTCATCCTGGGGCTCGCAGACAACATGAGGAGGACGTGAGGGAAGAGCATGAGGTAACGTTCACTCTTCTCCTGATAAATAAAAATGGGAGAGAAATGAGAGTGAATGCAAGAAAATGATATGGGTTGCGTGCAAACTTCCATACTTGCATACTAACATGCTATTTAGTACGCTAAAACAGTATGTGAGATATTTTAGTTTGTCCGAAACCTTATAGTATGAAATCAATAGTGTGCAAATTACATACTATTTTGAGTGAAATATTACAGTATGCAACACTGGACACCACGGCGGCATTAATAACCCAAAATGCAATGCGGTAGTGACAACAACGTTCATAACAGACGTTGGCGGGCAGCTCTGTAACATCATTAACGCTTTGGTTTAACTGTAAGTAAGTAAGATTTCATTTTTCTGGGCGTAATATATACTTTAAATTAACTCGGACTTTGATTCTCACAAACCATCGTTTTCGTCACATGAGGTTGGCACGGGTTACCATGGTTACACGTCTCTAATCGGCGAGGAGGCTCTCAGGAAGTGACGACGGAAATTACTGCTCAGCGCATCCGAAAAGATACATACTACTGTTTATTCACACAAAAGTATGTTGAACGATAGTACACGTGTTGAGTATGTAGTGCATAGTATGTGATTTTGGACGAAGCCAAGGTGTAAGCCAGTTTGTATGTCAACACTCTATTATGTAAACATTTGACTAAAGGCCAGTTCAGATCAAAGATTCACAACGAGATAAAACCATTTCCGACTTGTCTCAGAGAAAAGTTACACGAGTGTGAATTATCTGGTGAGAAGTTATCGGCTGTTGACGTCTCATCTGTCAAGTCGCAGGTTCACGCTCAGGTTTTCCCCAAAGTGCACCTTTAATGTGGCATTTATTCACAACAACAACCACAGCAAACCACAGGCTGTCAGTGCATTATGCAGTTTACTTTAAAAACGTTTGGATATTATAACACCCACTTTATGTCTTATTTCCACTACATCCTCTCAAGCTCTTTCAATCACCTCTCAAATGCTCTCTGCTTTTATGCATCAGAGCTAATGCTGCAACAGTAATAGGAAAACAGCACAGACAGACTGCTGTTCAAGGTAATTTCCGCAGAAGCTTATCAAGTTATACAGTTATTATTCTTTTTTTTTAATGAATCATAATTTCCTTGTGCCCCTGTAGCAAAAGTTCAATGGCTGGATATTGGTCCACGGCCCAGGGGTTGGAAACAACTGATCAAGACAACTCCGATGTTTTAAAAGGACCAACATGTAATATATTTACTGTAATAAATCATTAAATGACCATGATATGCCATCAGAGATTTAGGAAACATGCTGAATTGAAATACTGGCTTCTCTGACAGCCACTATGTTTTCCTTTCAAATCTCCATTCCGGTCAAGAACGTCTGTTTTTGTTTTGGATCTGTGTGATCCCGTCTGCTGCCCATTTCAACACCCAGTTGCCACATACGAAACAAATTGGCACACAAACACAGCCTTCGGTGGCCTCGGAAGCAAGCAAACGAACTGGATCAACAGATATAACGTTAACATTAGATTCTATCCGACCTGAAAAGCCTCGGCACATCTCTCTGTAGTCCGTCTGCAGATGGGTTATCAAGGCAGCGAGTATTTGAGACAAACAGCTGGTGAAGTGATTCAAACTACTGCTGTTGGCCAGAGGCTAACGCCGTGATGCAAACACACGCTAACTGCTATCAGTCACACCGGAGGAGCGGACGGGCCACGGCTCCAATGTTTTGAATTTGGGCCGCAGTACCCATTTTAAAATGCTAGATGTCAGTGCTACATATTGTTCCTTTAAGCTATATAATATAAACAAACCATCAAAAAAGGCAGTAATAACAAGGAAAAAAGTTCACACCCTCTATGTTTGATGTATAATTCGTAGGTATCATGAATGTATTTTTGTAGGGTTGTCTTCAGTTTCAACCACTTTCATTACCGTGAATCTTTGACACGAACTAGCCCATCTTTAACTATGCATGCAGTAACTGAAAAAGCTCTCATGTCAAGCAAATTACATTACGGTATTTACAGTATAAAGCTTTGAGTTTAAGTGAGGTACTATTGACTCATAATGGAGCAAATGTCTGGAAAGATGTTACTTTTGGTAAATCGTTTAAAGAGAGGTGATCTCCAGTCTCCCGTCATAAAGAGGAATAATCTAGAACGTATTCTCATAAGCATTAAATTTCATTTCATTTTTCGACAGATGCTTTTGTCCAAAGCTACTGCATTCAAACTCGATAGTGCTTTTTTTTTTTAAATTGCAATTAAGGTTTCTGTCCACTTAAGATGCCATGATGATTCGATTTGCTTTTCCGTCAGAGAGAACTCTCACTGGGAGTTAATTTATCACAAATAAACGATCACTGTGAGAGTTAAATGAAAGCTGACGGATGGTGATGATCCAGCGTTTCCGGTCAATAATAAGCATGACCTACTAATGATTTCTGGGTTGATCCCTGTCATTCATGTTATAGATTTTGCTTTGTTGAGCATACCAAAGCAGTGGTTAACGGTTAGCGGTCATAGATGTATTTTGTTGATATGTTAAGAAAATTCGTACCCAACTGTAACATCTACTTTGATCAAATCTAAGTGGCTGTTGTCTTTACATTCCTATTACATACTCTTGTTTGATAAACATACACTTAATGTAATCTTCCACAAAAATTAAATACTTATGATGATAACAAAGGGTTTAACCCAAATGTGTACAGTGTAAAAAAACTGATGTTAATTAGTTAAGTGACAATAAAAATACTGTAATTTATGCATTGTGATGTTACATTGACAGCTTAAGTCAGCAGTGTGCATACTCTCATCGTAGCCAAGTAATGGGTTGGGCAAAATCGAGTGTAGAAGCAATATTCGTAGCAGTAGGTACCTCTGAGCCAGGACTCTGGACTAAGACCTGGCTCATGTAGAGCACAGAGCCCAGGGTCTTGATGTCATCCCCCTCCCACAGCCGGATGGACTCGGTGAGAATCTGCAGCTCCAGCTCCTTGCGCTTCCGCACCTCCTGGCACTGAGCCTGACACAACGGAAACAAACGACTGCTTAAAGACCTGCTATTAATTCATTTAACTTCATATTAAGTCTGGTTACATGCTACATCTGACAGGGGGAGGAAGTGAGATCATCTTACAGACAGATTTTTGAAAGACGCCATGCACTTCTGAATGTCTGGCCAGTCGGGATGACTCTCCTGGAAAACAAAAGGAACATGTTGGTTGTTAACCACACATCATAACACTAAGTGCTCTAGACAGGTGATACAGATAGATACACACCTCCATGTGCCTCTCTAGCTCCTTGAGTAAGGTGGGGTATTTGTCGAGTCTCATAAAGGGTTTACTGAGGCCTGTGGTCAGGGTGAGGATCCCAGGACTGACTGCACCCCGTCCCTCCATAAACTCCCCCAACACTTCACTGCAAGAGGACGGATAGACAGAAAATAAATGATTCATTTAACTTATGTAACCTGGATGACCTACAATGACTTCTCAGTCAACATCACAATCAGTAACTTGACAGGTTGTACAACCAACCCACTGTTCAGAGACTGGCCTCTGTTACTTATCTCTTATTGGCTAGAAAACACGTTCGTGAAAACACTGAACGTCAGACCTGGTACACGTTGCTAACTGGTGTTCAACTTGTTACAACTCACTCACTTGTTGCCTTTGTAATTGTGAATGAAATCAACTTTGAAGTAAGTAAACAAAGCTATAAAGGCAACTAGATATGAGTCAAATTATGGATTTAAAAATGTGTCAAAAACTATGAGAGCATGTATGAAAAACAGGAAGACTGTGCTGGCAAAAGATAACCTGGGATTTATTGCAGGACTGTTGTATTATTAGTTACACATAGTTTTAACCAGGTGTCCCTAATAAACTGGCAACTGAGTGCATTTGCCTGATAACACGACAAACTACAGTGATAACGTAGCTGAAACAGCACTTCTTGCACAGCTTCTCAAAGGCAGTGCATTATGATTCACAATAACAGCTCCCAGATGCTTACATTAGAATGTTAGATAATTAAAAAAAAAAAAAAAAATAACATACACTGTTGAGGCTGACTGTTCACATAATTCAGATGTGGAATATAGTCTTGTTCTATTGCAGCAGGTTTCAATAGATCAGTGCAAGAGAAAAAGTGTATTTGTTGAAGTGAGGCGGATCTGGTAGCATCATGCTGCTACCAGAGCTGGTGTTCTGTTTCTCTATTTGGGTGTGTAATGCTACGTTCACACTACAAAGCAACAAAACTGCCTAGCCTGGCCAGCTACATTGTCGCCGAATCGCTGTTGAAGTGTTGTTTTTAGATGGAACGGAACAGGGTGAAACAAAAACATGATTGGTTGATGCTTCACTGCGTCAGGTCTGATTATTTGTTTCTGTCCGTCCTTCCTTGGGTACCTTTCGGATTGGGACTCTTTCTGTAAAACTCTATTTATGCATATCATTTTCAGTAGTTTTTACACATCTCTGTTTCCAATCGGGTTAAAAATTTGTACCTCCACCTCCCTGTCCTCACTGTAATTTGCTTTTAACCTGCGAACAAATGTTTCTTTCATTCTCTCTCCTTCAGCTGTATTCAATTGTGTTGGTAATGACAAGCTGACTGCAGAGTATGCACTTTGTGTCCGTAGAGACGAGCGACGATAGCTGCCACAACCAGCGAACAACGGATAGCTACAGCTGTAAAACAAATTCCAACAATACAAACAGTCCCATTTCCCATTGGAAACACAAGCTGTTATAAACAGCTGTTTCCCTGAGAAACCCTCTTCTTCTTCCTTGTGAACTACTGCATGCAAACATTGTAAAATAAAACTAAATGTAGTTGATGTGTAAACGTACCTGTGCTGGGTGAGCAAATTAACTGCAGACGGGTGGTTGGAGCAGTAACCGACATAAAGAGCCTTCATCTGAGGCATGAGGTTGAGGAAGAAGCCTCCCACCCTTTGCTGGCTCTCTGGAAGCCTGAAGACAAAAAAAGATCACATACTGATATGACATACACAGACAATAAAATAGAGCAGAAGTATATGGTATGTGTATGTGTGCTACTGGCCAAAAGTACCACAAAACAAGATAAATTCCATAGTCTATGGTTTAATCTAACATTCCTGTAGTACACTCGGCCCAACACTAGATGTCTCTCTGCTTATTATGCAACAGTGAGGCTGCTGCAGTGAGGCTGTGTGTGCGGGGAGGGACTAACTTGGTGCACTCCTCCAGCGATTGGACGAGCATCTGCTGGAAGGTGCTGATCTCCTCAAGGTTTCCCAGAATCAGAGCCACGTCTGAGCTGCTCAGTCTGCAGGAAAAAGACAGGATGGGTAAAGTAAAATGGTGACAAAACAAAAACCATATTCAGTGACATGCAGAAGAAGTGTGTAAAATGTAATCGACCAAGGGTTCCTGTTGTACAACAATCGTGCTAAAATAACTTGATTCTGGTTTCACCGAGTTTTATGTGTAAATGAGTCGTACTTGTCAATGCTCTGGAGAGGTCGCAGGTAGTTCGTCAGGAGGCTCTGAAGGTCCTTGGAATATTCTGTCTCTGTTTCTAAAATGTTCTGCAACACCTACAATAGAAACAGAAGAAAACAGATTCAATTTAGAAAGTGTCCCCGTCTCAAGGACTGGAAGAGGTCTCGGAAAAACCCCTCTGTTCTTTATTATTGTCATTTTTGTCAGGTATTACAGTGTCATTGTAGTTTATTTTATTTTATGAGTTAGTGCCACACGTGTTGAGTTATAAATCCATAAAAACATTATAACACGTAAATGTTATAATATAAATGTTTTTTCTATCCAATTCAAACACCTAAAGAGAAAAATATTGGGTGATTCACAATATATGTTCAGAACGTGAGCCTAAAGACTGATCAGTGTTTTTACTACATTACTGTATTCATTCACCAGTGACATTGATCAACTACTGTACATAATGAACTTGTAATGAAGCATAATGCATCATATCTATCATATCTTTCATATCAGAGGAGGGTGAGACTTGCTGACTGATTGACAATGTCAGTCCTACTTTAAAAACGCAGGAATACCAAATAAACAGACATCACCAAAATAAATTTCCAAATAAGAGTAATCATCCCGCATGTTATATTAAAGTCTGCTCCAAGAACTGAAATCTACAAGATGCATCCTGGACCGAGTGTGTGTGAGAGTGAGAGAGAGAGCAAGAGAGAGAGAGAGAGAGAGCGAGAGAGAGAGAGAGCGAGAGAGAGAGAGAGAGAGAGAGAGAAAGAGGGGAAGAAAAATGATGGAAAAATAATGAATTCACTTTGCTTATCATGCAACTGCGATGACAGTTTTACAAACCACGCCAGCTCTCGTCTGCAGTAACATTTTTAAGGGTCGTCCCAGAGCATTTAAGACATTTAGAGGGGAGAAAGTATGTCAATGCGCTGTTCAGGGAGAGCTGTGGTTGAAGAGGCTAACTAGATTTTATCCTGGCACT
Source organism: Sebastes fasciatus (assembly GCF_043250625.1). Classification (NCBI taxonomy): domain Eukaryota; kingdom Metazoa; phylum Chordata; class Actinopteri; order Perciformes; family Sebastidae; genus Sebastes; species Sebastes fasciatus. The sequence goes on from NC_133808.1 coordinate 12,399,473, forward strand.
CCATATAATTAGAATTGACAAATACTAAAATGGAAAAAACATAGATAATATATACAAGTACAGATACAAAACCAGGCACAAAAAACTGAGACATTAAAATCTTTGAATTTCAACATGATGTTAGTGGACAGACAGAGAAGTAAGAGAGCAAAAAATAAGACTGATTTCAAAAGCTGTTGAGTTGTGTCCTTACCAAGTTATAGTACGTCTTGCTGATCGCAGAGGTGTCAAAGCCTTTAGGTGGGCTCTTAAGAGTGCCAGACTTGGGGGACACTTGTTTTTCTGCAGCAAGAGACAAAAGAAATGAATTATGGCACATGTCTACTTAGCCTTATATCTAATAAGACAAGAAAACACACTTTTTCAATTAACACTGAAATGGTAAATGGTAAATGGACTTGGACTTATATAGCGCTTTTCTAGTCTTCCGACCACTCAAAGCGCTTTACACTACATGTCAGTATTCACCCATTCACACACACGTTCATACACTGATGGCAGAGGCTACTAAGGTGCCAACTTTGCCCATCAGGATTTAATCTAAATATTCATTCACACACCGATGGCTATGCCTTCGGGAACAATTTGGGGTTAAGTGTCTTGCTCAAGGACACATCGACATGTGACCCGGAGCAGCCGGGGATCGAACCACCGACCTTCCGATTGGTGGACAACCTGCTCTACCCTCTGAGCCACAGCCGCACTGAGCCTTAAAGTGGGGATAGAAGGTATATTTTTGGCATCATTGGGCAAAAATCCCATAATAACCTTTCAGCATATTGTAATTCAAGTGCTCTGAGAGAAAGCTAGACTCCTGCACCTCCTCATGGCTCTGTTTTCAGGCTTTAAAAAAATCAACCAATCACAGGTCATTTCAGCGAAAGAGCCTTTCTATTGGCTGTGCTCCGGCTGGTGGGCGGAGCTTGGTATTTCCTCAACTAATCTCAACATGGCTGCTGGGTCACAAACTTTCTCATTTTACAGCTAAACAGACTACAAGATGTTTCTGAAAGAGAGACGAGAGATAGGCATTATAGTAACAGAATATTGATTCATATTTGATCAGCGCTGCCTAGTTTGAACGTTTGATTGACAGCTGCTCAGAGACGGCAAGGCTCCAGCTCGGCTCTGATTGGTTGTTTTCCTCCAGTCTGTGAAATCTTGCAGATACCATTAGGAGCACCGGAGGACACAGAGGGACATGATTTTTTTCAGATTACCTGTCTCATGCATTTATAAAAATGATTTTTTAAATCATATTTGCTCCATTTCTACCCACTGCAGCTTCCCCACACTGCTCATCCTATCCCTATTAATGTTATTGTTTTTATTCTTATCCATATCACTGTTTTTATTGCTTTTCTCACATGAACCTTTTATTGTATTCTATACTGTTTGTTCTTACACTCACCACATATGATCATTAAACTGTTGAGGTGAATAAATAAACGTCAGTCAAACAGATTTTAAGATGCCACCTCTTGCCAAAAGGAACATCAACCTGTTTTACAAGCGAAAAAACAACAGACCACAGCAGGCCCTGAGAAGCAACAGATGTGGGGCTGTGTTACTGACGTAAGGCCAGATGGAGAGGCAATGACAATGGCACCTGTTGTGTGGTGTAATGGTTGTGAAAAGGTCTGTTTAGAAAATGATTTAATCTTTCAAGTTGCTCCAATGATCATTCACAGATGGGAGGACTTAAAATGATGTAGTTTGAAGGGGAGATTGAAACAAATAAAATACAATGTTATGAATCACCACAGTACTGTATTAAAGTTGAAATGTCTTACAGAAGGTAGTTGAGGTACCTACCAGAGCCCTTGATCTCACGGACATAGTTGCTAGGAAACCACCCAGTCCTGCCATTGAGCATCCCTTCCCACCAGCCGCCATCCTCCTGACGAGTCACGCCGATGAGGTCACCCTTGTCAAAGCTGAGCTCATCCTCGTTGTTCTGCTGGAAGTTGAAACGCGCCCTCACCAGCAGCTGCTGACCACTGTTTTCTGACATGTCCTGACGAACGAGGGAAGGACGTCACCGAAGAGGGAGAGAGGCAAAAGGTGAAGTGAGCAGAAACGGACAGAAACATTCAGGAGATGAAAGCCTGATGAGAACCGTTTCCCTGGAATAGATGTAATGCTAGTAGGAAGACAAGTGTCAACAAGAAGAGTTTCCATTCACTCATTTTGTGAAAGACCCAACAAATATTGTGCAACATTCATTGTTCATCATACTCATTATTCCCATCACTCAGAGGTTTCACCATATTGCAAACAAAACCTTCATAGTACAATTCCACATACCGTAACTGATCAAAATCAAGCTTTATTTTCTAGTTAATTTTACCATCTATAACTCGCTTTTGCTTTCATTGACTGACTGCCTGTGAGTGATTGTTGGCTTGACTGAGTTGTGACAGACAGCAGGTGGGACCAACATCATCACAGAGAGAATAAACTACTACTGTACTGTAGTTGTCCAGCTGAGGGCCTTTGTTAAATGTAATATCACTCTCTCTTGCCCAATCTTACCTATCTGTATCTACACAGTCAGAAAGAAAAGTCTTTAACTAAGGTTACACAAAAATGTTTGAATTGTTCTCTGCTAATTTTATTACACTAAATATATTTAATTGTGCAAACTATCCTGCAACAAAAACACCCACACAGGTGTTTCAACTTCTCTTGCCTGATTAGGCCTCAGGACTGTGTGGACGTATAAAGACTTTGTTTGATTGACATGTCCATAACTCCAACATTAGTTTTGATGCTTGCTCCTTTATCATTCTACAGGTGTGGTTGGACCGAATTTCGCCTGTCAAAATCAGCATGAATAACTGAAAACGCCCGCGTGGGTGCGCAAGGCCTTTAACTATTTATCATTATTAATTACACGGCTTTGTTGAATACTCGGTTCTGATTGGTCAATCACAGCGTTCTGCGGTCTGTTATTTCTTTATAGCAGACCGTTGCTATGTATAACGGGCCGTTGATATGGGCGCAGTTCTGATGATGACTCTGGCGGACCATTTTTGTGTCAAATTATTGATTTCTTAAGTAAGTAGCCATGTAATAAGTGGGATAATGTACAGCTAGCAGGTCATTGTTGGGAAATAAACCCCTTCAGGGCGATGCAAGACCAACCTGTCGGGGTTTATTTCACAACAATGACCGGCTCGCTGTACAGTATTCCTTACATACTTGTGTCCTATAACAACTGGACAACATAATACAAAAGGGCTGAACAATTAATCAAAACTTTATTGAAATTGCAATATGGCCTGCTGCAATTTTCAAATCACAGGAGAGACAATATTTGTTAAAAGGCAAATGTGTGTCAAAATACCATTTTAAATTAAATATTGTGGCGCTGCAGAGATGTCCTGTCCTACACATCATATAGCATATTACACAGACGTAAGAAAACATCTGTTTGGTACAGATTCCCTCAAAATTCACACCGTAATCATTTTAAAAAGTTTGGGAATAATTATGTAAAAATTCATCATTCTCTCTAATATTGCAAATCATATCGCAATATCAGTCAAAATAATCGCAATTTGATATTTTTTAGAACTCATTCAGCCCTAAACACAAACCTCTAATATCTTCACAAAGGTAGTATTTACTGCCCAGCTGTTGCTTTGTATTGTATTATATATGACAGGTTTATGTTATTGTGTTAATCTTTTCAGTAACTCAGATCTATTGTGAGTGTTGACCTTACCAGACTGCGAAACTGGTTCTGCAGCAGCTTGGAGGATCGACCCAGTGAAGCCTGAGAGGACAGCGACTCAAAGGACTTGATGCGATGGGCTGAAGAGTGTCGGGCGCACACTGAGTCACTGCCCACGCCGATATCTGGACAGAAAGGGCAAAATATAAATACACCAGACCTGGTATCGGCAGTCAGCAGCGCCCACACACTCATGACTACTCGCCTGTCTTTCATAAAAACGCCCACACGCATCATGACACTCACACACATTGCACATATTTTGACTCACCTGCAGTCACTTTATTCAGAGAAACCAGACTGCTCAGCACCTTTGAGAAGTTCAGTCCTAGCAGCAGGTCGCTGGCCTCAAACGGCTGTGGGTGAGAGAGGACAGAGAGTCATCAACAAGTGCATGTCCCTTTTAAAAGCTAATCGCTAATTCCAGTGCAGTAGGGCCGTGTCATCACTTGGCCACACTGCCAGCACTGAGCAGTCAATCGATAACTCTTGTTATCTTTGACAGAAGTAGTGGGCGAAACACACAAGCTTAGCAGACACAGATATATCTGCAGCAGCTACAATCAGACATTATTTATAGCGTTCTACCATACTGGTTGAATTATGTGCTTCACAAAAGACACAGACAAAAGCTGAGTTCCCTTCATACAAGAGCATCAAAGGATAAGGTTGGCTATATTCTATGTTTTTCTTATTGCCTACAAATCCAATGAAAATATCAAAACTAACAATGAATTTATATTACTGACAAGTATTTCCTCAATAGCCAAAGTCTTAGGGCTAATTTACATATTGTTATCCAATAACAATGTGGCCAGAATCATAATAACGAGAACTCTTGCCAATACCGAATGTAAATGCAAAGACCTGTGATCAGATGTCAGTACCCAGACATTGAACACAGCAATTCTTGCAGAAATCTCCAAATGTCAAAAGTTTTGGATAATTAATCACAGCATGGCTTTTTCTATGGTGTTCTTCAAGGTCTTGGTGTCTTAATGTGGTATTTGGGAGGGATTATTGATAATTTCTATCAATTCTCAATTGGTAAACAATGGTTAAATTTAGCACCAAATCTGTGTAACAAATGGCATCAACCCCAAAATTGCTTCACCAACTTATGAGACATAATAAAGCATGGGGATGGCCATCATATACTTCTATCATAATGTTATCAGCCTTTATACACTTTCACAATTTATTTTAATTAATAAATTCATGTTTATTTCTGATTGACTACAACAACTTGACACACACTTCATATGATGTACACCACTTTTATGTGACATCTACTGTTGACCTGCTATCTCCCCCTAAAGACCCCCTGTACCCCCCAAAAAAAGACAAAAATGGGTCTATGAAAAAGAGCGATGGAGCGGAAAAGGAAGTGTAAATAGATGACAGATAAAGGGTTGCATTTATGTTTTTCATTATTGATAAATCTATATTATTTGTTTGATTAGTCCATTGTACAACAACGAACATGGGCAATGTAGTTTTTTATTTTAAGTCAATCCCACATACACCATCCTGGTGTCAAAAATACTCACCAGCGCAATAAATGTGCATTAATCTGCAGCTGAAAATAGTTCCCAACAATGCTCTTGTTTGAGTGGGGCAAAATGTGTCCGAAGCACCAAGTAACAAAAACTGTCAGGTACCGCAAGTTTCGGCATTGAATGTCTGATCAGGTGGATGTACTTGACATTGAGTTAGATAGTTCCTGACCTGAATATACAATTTGCTGATTTTAGACAGCTGCTTGTGCCTATATAACATTTCACATTTGAGATGTTTGTCAACGTGTCATTCTGGTATCGGCACAGATATACAGTACAGTATATATAATATATTGAATTTTCACCCCTGTATCGTGATACATATCGCATCGCCAGATTCTTGCCAATACACGGCCCTAGTGTAGTTGTCTTTGTGTTCACAACATTAAGTTTCACTTTCACTTTTCAAACGTAGTTATTTTAAGCCAAAACACGATCTTTTTCCCTAAACCTAACGAAGTGGTTTTGTTGCCTAAACAAGCTGTTTTTTGTGTTCAAAACATAACGTTTCGGTCAGTTTTACAACGTGTTAGAACGTGTTGCTTTTAAGGGCTCAGAAGGCCCCTACTGACCCACATCTATGAAGCTTATAATGACTGATAACGCACATTTAATGAGCGGATAACAGTCGAATCAGATGCGGCAACGACAGATTTCAGCTTGGGATGACTTGGATGTTGATGTGAATGCTATTACGATAACATGAACAGGGCATGGGTGTCACAGACCGGGTAGGGAAGACAGAAAGTATTGAGAAACAGACTAATGCATTGATGGCTTTCTTAGAATAATGCCAGCCTTCTCCTTTAACTGCAGTAAAAGTGTAAGCACTGTCTGTATCACGGTCAGTATGACCCTCACTAGCCTCCGGGTTACTATGAATGGCAGTGATTGTATCTCTGTTGATGACTGTAGTTGTCCTCTCTCTTCCTGTGGAACGGCTTCATTTGATTAGTTACTCTCGCTTCAGTTATACTGAGGGTGAGTGACTGGGAGATATGAGTCTCTTTCATCTTCCGCTCTGATTGCAGATATGTCCTGAGGGAATATGTGAATGATGCGTTTGCAATAGTGTGTTTTTGTATATATATGTGTGTGTGTGTGAGTGTGTACAAGCTACTGGAAGATGTGCTGTCCTTGAGGAGCATTCATGTGAAAGCACTCTCTTCCTCACCCGTCAATACTTCCACTGGGAACTGAAACTACAACTAACATTCAGTATTTGCACTTAACTTCCCACAATAACTGCAAAAGTTTGGTTCTTCCTCCTTCTTTTAAGGGATAGTTCATGTGTTTAGAAGTGGGGATGTATGAGGTACTTAACCACAGTCAGTGTATTACCTACAGTAGATGACAGTCGGCACGCCTCCAGCTTGGAGAAACAAACAGGAGTTACCGCATGAAACAAAAGCAATCTACTGCTGTGGACATAACATATTTTAACCACCTAAAAGAAAGACTCACCTAATAAAAAAATCAATATCAGTTTAAGTGTACGCTATATTTAGAATATTTTCCTCACTTTATCTTGCTGTCAGACAGCCCTTTCCTAGAGGGAACTCAAGCCGTAGTGTCCATCTATGCTCTGGCCAATGCCACCAGACTCCATTGAAAAAAAACTGTAATTTTAACATATATAACGGCTTCAGTTCCCCGTCTGAAACATAGACTGTATAGCTGTCTAACACCGGCAAAAATATTCTAAATATAGCGCACACTTCTACTAATTTTTTTAGGTGAGCCTTTCTTTTAGGTGGCTAAAATACGTTTTGCTGCCAACCCTGTCCACAGCAGTACATTGCTTTGCTCCCGTGCGGTAACTCTTGTCTGCTTCTCCAAGCTTGGGGCGTGCTGACTGTCATCTACTGTAGGTAATACACCGACTATGGATCATACATCCCCACTCCAAAACACCTGAACTATCCCTTTAAAGTCAAGTCAACAGATTCCCCATTAGAAAAAAACAGTTACCAGTCTTCAAAGTGAAACACGATGGATGACGTAAATCAAACATTCATGCATGGAAATAATGTACGTGACAGGCTTCGACATGTTCGACAGGCCTCAGCATCACAGTCAGGTAATGATCCCTCAGAGCAGGCCGAGACAATGGTGCAACACCCCTCTGTGACTCAGCAAGCTACAACAACGTATTGAACTGCTCACACACTTGTCATGATTGAGGAAATGAGTGTTTACCTGCACAGGGTGTTACAACCAACTACTCCATATACACTACAGTTAATGGGATATGGTTATAAGTCAGACTTCTTAGCAAGAGATTACTTAAATTTACTAAAATAAGTGGTACAACTGTCTACAGTATGGGAGCTATGAATACATACAATATATATTTAGACAATGACACTGGATTGAAATAAAGCAATGGGTTTAAAGTGCTGACTTTTAAGGGTGACTGAGGCTGTTCACATTAGGGTTGTTCCGATACCGATACCAGTAACAAAAATGCGTCTGATACTGCCCAAAATTTGGGATTGGGTATCGGTGAGTACGCCAGTCTATGCACCCATCCAATACCATAATTTATTAACCCAGATAGAAATCAACTTGTTTAACCGGAAATCAATACTTAAAACAGTAGCCTTCACTGTGCTGTCGCCATGGATGTATCATGGCTGCCACTGGCATATACTGTTTTAGAGCAGCGAAGAAGAACTGATTGAAGGTAGTTTGTGACGTGACGATAGCAAACAACAACAGTGTGGTGCCAGTGGAGAGAGTAACGGTAGTCAGAGCAAGGAAAATCTCAGCCATTTGGCAATATTTCACGGTGGAAAATCTGTTCATGTTTTACAAAGGGTTTAGCCAGGCCATACGACAAAGATAATAATCATATCCCATCCATACATGGTCAGTAGTAAACCGGTGTTTAAGTTTAGGTATCGTAATTGGTATCGGGAAGGAAAAAATGGTATCGGAACATCTCTAGTTCACACATCCATATAGGGTTGACAGCATTGGACTCATTGTCCCAATTTGAGTACAATATAACAGGACAATGATTCTAAACATACAGACAAGGCAGCCAAGCAGTTTAAAACCAAACAGTGGGATATTCTTCACCGGCCAAGTAAGTCAGCAGACACCAATCCAACTGATCATGTGTTTCAGTTCCTGAAGACAATAACCCACAGACAAGCAAGAAATGGAGGTTACAGCCCGACTCGAACTGGAGGCCAATATTGGTATTTGAGAATTTCCTAAATCTGATTTGATGCATCTAACTGGCCAATTTATCGGTGTAGCTCTGGTGAAGATGGCTGCCTGCTGCTGATGTCTATAAGTCGCAGACATTAACCAGTCACTGACTGCAAAGGATTTCCAGTTAAATATGAATATGCTTTTATTATACCAAAAGAAATCAAAGTTCCAGCACATACCAGGATACCAGGATAGACGCTGTTTTATTAACAGATTATATTAAAAAAAAAGGAGCAAACTACTCGTTTCACATGTTGCTTCATCAGATTCGCTTCAGATGCCTTTATTTAAATTTACTTTTGGTGCCTTAAAATTAGGGGATAGTAAATAAAGATGATGGACTGACGTGGCAAAAGCTGGAGAAAATGACCCAAGACAGACAAGGGTGGAAACTCAATGGTCTATTTTCTCAAGGAACACAAAGGCCCAAGTAATTAAGTAAATAAAGATGGCTAATGATATCGGTTTGACTGAAGTGGATGTAAACACCCACAAACTACAGCTTAAAATTCAGAACTTAGACCTCATGGTCGTTGCTAAAATCAAATCCAAACGACTTTAGTAAAGAGCCAACTGGAGCTCAGTTGATTGGTGAGCTAAACAGTGACAGTTTTGATAATTGTTTAATAGTTACAGTCGTTTAATCAAGCAAAAGTGGCAAATATTTTCTGGTTCCAGAGGTACCATGTTAAGGTTTTTCTGTGTTAAATATTATTTCTGTGAGTTTTGTTCTGTTGGTTGGACTAAGCAACACATGATTTGAAGATTTCACATAAGGCTCTTAAAATTATGATGGGCATTTTTCTTCATTTTACTATGTTCCTTAAACAGCACTATACGTTGTCTACTGCATTGCTATACAATACAACGGTCTTATCTTGGATTCAAAGTCTGCCATTAGTCGAGACAGATGGATCTGTGATTATACTCAGGGTAGACAAGGGGTAAGGTTACTATTCCAGAGGGACCAGTGGGGTCATGGGAATTCTAATGATCACTTCCTATGGTCAAACACATTAGGGGTTAAGGGTCAGTATCAGCAGCTGCCTGAGTGTGAGGCGTGGTCTTGAGTGTCTAATCTGCATGAGGTATCCAAATTAGATCTTAAAGAGATCAATCCTGGTGAAATAGCCACACTAGACGGGCAAACACAGCAAGGCTGGCATTGTTGATGTTCAGCCAAACACCCGGCTTAACTCCAATAAAGAGAGGTAGGTCAGGGCTGCAAAAGCACAGCGTCTATCTGTCGGTCTTTCTCGTGTAAGCGAAAGCCACTGCTCTAATCTGCAGCCGCAGCTACCTGGGGTCAGAGCCAGCAGTGCTCTGAGCTCTGGAGAAGATCCATCTTTGCTCTACAGATGGTGAGCGGGAGGACTGCCATGTCCCAAACTACTGTAATCCTGCTCGGTCTGGTTCACTAAAAAAAGACACATGGATTTGAACACACTCTTACATGCAAGGACCTAACAAATAAAGACAGGAAAGTGGTGACAGAATCGAGGACAGTATCTCCGCATGTGAAGGCACAAGTAAGCAAGACATAAAGGAGTGTTTATGATGGGAATTTGACTATTTGTTACCAATAAAACTGCAGATTATTGCTGGACATTGCCAGAGCCTGTCCCTGTCCCTGTAGTGAGCCAAAACAAACAAGAGGCCTTTTCCAATAACACCATGAGGGACGTCTTTTGCTTCCCTGACATTTCTGCTGTCTGTAAACTAAAGTACAACTAAAGGGCATGTTTACACTTAATATGACAGCGCTCTTGTCTCGCCCCGTCTCCACCTCTCGTTCAGTGGCTGCAGACTCAGCGGGCTGAGGCAACGCTGAGGAACACTGAGTTGTATTGTCAAACCAGGGTGGTTCAATGACCCTTCTATGCACTGGCCAACACACTGCCTTAAACAGCACGCTGTCCTCAATTTGCTTAACATTATGAAGGTATTCTAACTAGCCATTAGGGGTGTGAGAAAATATCGATACACAGGAGTATCGCGATATTATGTTTTGCGATACTGTATCAATCTTTAATTAACCTCTTAAAAATCTGACAGCCCGCCAGCGGACCGGCCGCTACTCTGTCTTTCAGAGTTTTAAAGCTAGAGTGAAGATACTGGCATCATATGAAACTAGAAAAGCTAAAGAATCCATTGGTACCAACCATGACATACTCGCATGTCACCAAGGAGGCTAAACATTGCTCCCAAAGTTATGCTGAATGTTGGCGAGGAAAAACTGGCATCGCCATTTTCACAAGAACCGATACTTCGGTACTGTAATGGCAATTTTCATATCTGCAGTTTAACACTGTACCTTTAGATAATCTCAGGGCCTCACATGTTCAACTTCGTCACCATAGGACAGTGACCTGACATTTTAGTTCTCTGTAACTGCAAACAACAGATTGCTGAAATACTTGTTATGTCTTGTGATGCTCTGTTGTCTGCTGACGCATTGATACACTTTTCTGCAGTCCATCTGCAGATGTTTTAGTTATTAATGTATGCCTTTTTATTAAATTCACTGAAAGACAAGTTGTTACGTTGGTTTGTGTCTTGTTTTAACAGAAACTGCCACCACAGTACCAACTCGGTACAAATGTAAAAATGTGACGGTACTCGTTTTCTGCGGTATCGAAGGTACCGAACGATGTCTGTAATGGTCAATTTGGTACCAGAGCGGAGGTACTGGAGATGCTATTCTTCCGGATCTAATGGGGGCAGTATACGCTTGCAAGTGTTCTCATCTGCCGTGAAATGAAGGAAGAAGAAGAACGCCGTAACAGCACGGAAAAAAAACAACAACACTAGACGTGAAAGATGGCAGCTGCTGCAGCGCTACCTCCGCCTCAACTCGTTGAGAAAACAAATAGCAAGAGTCAGGTACGGAAGTACTTTGCGTTCGAGGCAGATTTACAAGGAGTAATAATACATTTTTAAAAAACAGTATGCGGTGCAGTAACGGTGCCGTCGTACGAAATACTTCCAATTTAGCAAAGCACCTCAAAGACAGAAGGAGGCTACATGCCACTGTTCTGTTTTGCAATGTTAATAGACGTTTCTTTTTATTTATTACTTAAAGGCTACATGCCTCTGTTTGTAATGTTTTAATAAAAGAGTGCGTGTTGAATTACATGGGATTTATTGTTTTTTTTACCGTGACATCGAATTGGTATTGGGAATCGTGTAAATTCACTGGTATTAGTATCGACTACTAGATTTCTGGTACGGTGACATCCCTACCCCATAGCAGCCGTTTCAAATAGTGACTTTTTTTACTCATATGGTGGTGTGTTCTTTATACTATGACAGTTTTCCTAAAATTAGATTTGAAAACAATATATCGCCTTGCTTACAGTATCGCAATATAGCGCAACATATTGAATCGTTAACCCCGTATCACGATACGTATCGCCAGATTCTTGCCAATACACAGCCCTATACTTGCCATAACTACAACCAATATTTCCATATAGCTCTGCAAGGGTGAGGCACTTCATCTGTTTACACTTTAAAATAACAACACTGCAAAATTACCATGTTAGAACAAGATCGATCCACTTACATAATCCTATATTGTTCCTAGCAACAGCAATTCATAACAAAAAAAAAATGTCATACATACAAGGGCTAGTGTGAAGCGGTGGTGACAATAAAGCCACGCATGAGCCCGAGGACAAAGCTCTGCATTAATTAGAAAGCCTAAACATTAACCCAGGCCTCTCTAAACCTGAGCGGGAAGTGAGAGCAGCTGCTACTATGTAACAGTTTGATCAATTGAAGTTATTGGAGTTCGAACACAATGTTGCAAAATGTATCAACACTGAGCGGCCAAGCGAATCTCTCTCAGCCGGGCGATGGGTGATTGTTCTCGGCTTGTAGCTCACTCCTCCTCCTCCTCCTCTCTGTCAGGGGGCTCCGTCCACTCCATGAACCCATTGTTTATTGTCTCCTCTTAAACATGCACACAGCCCATCTCGTGTGTGTTAACGTGCGGTTAAGGTATGGTATATAAACACAAGATAATGCCCACAATGCGAGAGAGGGTTACTTACCTCGACGCGGAACGACGTGCAGCCCTTCAGGAACTCCTTTATGTTGCTCAGACACTCTCCGTCGTTCTTCGGTTCTTGGTAAATCTGGAAAGACGGAAACGCTGGTTTAGAGATGAACTTCCAGTTCACGCTGCGGGTTTCTTGGTTTGCACACTGCGGTTTTCTCTGAGTTTATCAGCCCTTATATTCAGTCTCGACGTGCATTATCCAGTCTGTGTGTGTGTGTGTGTGTGTGTGTGTGTTTGGAAGTGGAGGAGGCTGCTGGTGTTGGGTCGAGGGAAATGACGTTGACAAATAGGGATCCCCACTGATGTTGCTGTAGCCTATGGGTGCTCTGGTTGTATAACGACCTACTCTGACTAAGTTGGTAAAGAAGGAAAAATGTTGAGACACAAATGATGAAGCTGATGAAACTGATAATTATATCTGTAATTAATTTATATTTCTGTATGACACAGATTAAAGGTAATACTTAGAGTTAGAATAATTATAAATAATAATAATTATAGTTAGACAAATTTAGGTAAATTTAATTAGAGTATGAGAGTAATTGAATTGAGAGTCATGCAGGATATATTAGCTGGAATTTTTAGATTTGAACAGTAGTGGAAGAAGTATTCAGGTAATTTACTTAAAGCAAAAGTACAAGTCTTGCATTCTCTATTTGACTTAAGTAGCTTCAGAATAAGCGTAAAGTAGGCAATACTCATGCAGAATGGCCCATTTCGTATTATTATAATAATGAATGAGATGCATTAATATAATATATATATATATATAATATATAATTAGACCAATTTAGGAAAATTTAATTAGAGTATATGTTTGGCTTAATAAGGAAGCTGGTTAATAATTAATAATTGATTTAGAAGGGGTGGGATTAAATAAATGTATACTTCTTCTCACTCCTTTTCGAATATGTAAATCAAGGCATCAAGTGTTGACAATTTATTTTTCTTACGCTTTTCATTGTATGTAAATACTACTTGTTTCTGACTGTCCACTTGTTGGTATGATCATTCTTTTTCTATATTTTTTTTTTAATGTTCGAAATACATTTTGAAATGAAAATGAAATGAAAAAAAGCCTCATTGATATAAATGGGGTTGACAAAATCTCATTATAAGGCAATACAATTCAACAGCAACATTACAGTAGTGTTGAAACATTAAACCCTTCATGAAAATAGGATTCATATCAGTATTAGACTGCATTAGTTTTAGCTAAGTGTAGCTAATAAACTGGCAACTGAGTATATATTAGCAGTGGTAGGAAGTAACAATTACAAGTATACTATAGTGCAGTGGAAATGGAGCAAATATGATTAAAAAAAGCCATTTTTATAAAACTTTCCCCATGCCGTGCGTAGATAATAATGATCTAAAATCCCTGGGCTTGTCGTTAATCGGCCAGTCATATTGTGCTACCGTCTGGCCCAGATGTGGCCCACCTCTGGTTCTGTTTTGGCTGAGCAGCACTGTATGTGGGGCCAGATGAAAGTGGGAGATTTGCGCTACAGCTGGGTCAGATGCCAGATGTCTATCAGGGTATAGATACCAGTGCTATATAGACCACCAGAGATAATATATACTGTATCAGTTAGCTATAACAGGCCGCTTTGCCTCCCTCACTCGCATCTCTTCTTTGCCTCTTAGATTCCTCCCAGTTACATTTAGATGGACAGATGATAGATCATGATGTGAGGATGAGCATTGCCTCAGTTCCACCTGTATTCTTCATTTTTAATTAAAGGATGTCCCTTTTTTTTCTTCTTTTTCTTCTTTTACGAAACACTCTTTTGATTACTCAAGTCTGTATTAATCACTGAATGTTACATGCACACTTCCTAGACTAATCTCTGCCCTGGACACAGACAACAAACACTTCGCAGTAGCAAGAGGTAAATAGACCCTTTCCATGGCAAACATTTTGACATGTCATAGTAAGAAAAGCACAGCTGTATTCAACGGCATTAATGATGGCTGCATTCCACTTTGGGGAGGCCCTGGTATTGTGCATGCTGGCTCACTGGAATAACTTAATGGGTCACTTAATGGAACTAAGCCATCGTTAAAGCTGCAGTGGGTAGAATTGGAGCAAATATGATTAAAAAAAGTTATTTTTATAAAACGGTCATTACATCCTGACAGTAGTGCATGAGACAGTTAATCTGAAAAAAATCATGTGCCTCTGTGTCCTCCGATGCTCCTAATGGTATCTGCAAGATGGCTAAAAGCATGTTTAGCTGTAAAATGTGAAAGTTTGTGACCCGGCAGCCATGTTGAGATCAGTTGAGGAAATACCAAGCACCGCTCACCAGCCTGAGCAAACTTTCTCATTTTACAGCTAAACAGTACACTACAAGATGTTTCTGAAAACATTTGAGGCGAGAAATAATCATTACAGTAACAGAATATTGATTCATATTTAATCAGCACTGCCTAGTTTGATCGTTTGATCAGAGTTTGTGAGTGATTGAGAGCTGCTCAGAGGCGACAGACTCCAGCTTGGCTCTGATTGGTTGTTTCCCTCGGTCTGTGAAATCTTGCAGATACCATTAGGAGCACCGGAGGACACCAAGACAAGTGATTTTTTTCAGATTAACCTGTCTCATGTCCTACTGTCAGGATATAGTGACCGGTTTTATAAAAATAACTTTTTTTAATCATATTTGCTCCAATTCTACCCACTGTAGCTTTAACAATGGCTCAGTTCCATTATGTGACCCAGTAAGTTATTCCAGTGAGCCAGCATGCACAATACCAGGGCCTCCCCAAAGTGGAATGCAGCCATCATTAATGTCATTGAATACAGCTGTGCTTTTCTTACTATAACATGTCAAAATGTTTGCCATGGAAAGGTTCTATTTACCTCTTGCTACTGCGAAGTGTTTGTTGTCTGTGTCCAGGGCAGAGATTAGTCTAGGAAGTGTGCATGTAACATTCAGTGATTAATACAGACTTGAGCAATCAAAAGAGTGTTTCGTAAAAAAAAAATTAAAAAAAATAGAGGCCTATAGGTAATTGATACAGTATATATTATCTCTGGTGGTCTATATAGCACTAATATCTATACCCTGATAGACATCTGACATCTGACCCAGCTGTAGCCCAAATCTCCCACTTTCTTCTGGCCCCACATACAGTGCTGCTCAGCCAAAACAGAACCAGAGGAGGGCCACATCTGGGCCAGACGGTAGCACAATATGACTGGCCGATTAACGACAAGCCCAGGGATTTTAGATCATTATTATAGAAGCATGGCAACGTCAAGTATTATTATTAGTAATAATATGTGGTTGTAGTATTTCTTTAGAGCGCAAACAGATAAATCAGCCAATGTCAGCTTACAGTGTATCGTATCAGTGTATTGTTGGCTGATATGTAATGAGAAATGTCAGTGCAGATGTGTCAAAGATATGTTTGAGCTTCATTGTGTCACCAATAAATAGTTTGTCCACCAGAGGGCATTGATAAGTTTATTTATACTATAAATATTCCTCTCAGTACAAATATTTGTCACAATTGTTTTATTATAAGCTAATTAATGGGATCCTTATAAAAAAATTGTTTATGTTATATTTTTATTGGCCAATATTGGATTTTTTTAAACTCTCAAATATCAATATCTGCGTCAACCTCAAAAATCCAGTAGCCTATCTGACTGGCTGTAGTATTATTACAATAATCAGCTCACTTTGTTTGCATATTCAATTACAGTTGTATCTCTTTAGATCTGTTAGAGACATTCTTCACCTCTGTTGTTCCATTGAAGTGGCCACTGGTGTTTAGATTTGTATTGCAGATTTAATGCAGAATTTAGATCAGCAATATATTGACTGATTCTGCCACACCCATCAGAACAAAACACCTATAGAGTGCTCCAGGGATGATGTATTTTTGTAGGCCAACCAGGAAGTTAGCATCGCCCTGGTTCCCTCAACAAAAAGCAAATGGGATTTTTTCATTGGGTTTGGGATTATTGCAGAAAATAAACTCTGTGGCAAACAAACGTTAATGATATTTACACATTTTGTTCAGAAAGATAATCTTCACAAATGAACACCACTTTTATGAATATTGAAGTGTAAATGCAATCAGCAGAAGTAAAAAGCCAACGTTAGGCTATAAACAAATTACGCCACGGTCGTATGAGCGCGAGTATACACAACGAGGCTGTAACGGCAGACAAGTCGGCGTGATGATGTGTTGTAGTCTAATTTAGCCACTTCTTAGCAACCGCCTTATTCAAGACACATGAAGGCTTCAAAATTCACGAATGGGGTATTTATTGTTGTATTTTATAAGGTACAACAAAACGTTAAAATCTCTTCAGTTTGTGTTAATCACAGACCTTATTTCAGGCATCTAACTAAAACCCATTCAAAAAAACAATTGCCTTCCAGACGAGGGAACCGGAAGTGCTAAATGTTAACTCATTTCCGGGTTTTAGGCAAGGCCTATGGAAAGGAGGCTGGGTCACGGGTGGACATGGGTCTTGGGGTATGGGGTATAACACAGGCGCAGTGTAACTGAAGCTGCGTTCGTGCGTTGCGATTGGCTCAATTTCGGCGAGTACCAACCACATTTTGTGACCCAGCCTCCTTTCCATAGGCCTTGGTTTTAGGACTCATTCCTGTAGCTCTCTATTTCCCAGTTGTTCTCAAGAATAGATCCTTTCAAACAGTATTTTAGGGAAGCTGTCTTTTAGCCTTCATTAAAAATCCTCAAAATAGAGAAGCATAATTTGGTTATGTCTCGGAAATGAAAACACCTATTGTCAGTGTGAGAGAGGGTGAAAATGGTTCCTCCATGTTTTGCCATTTAACAGGCAAATGTCTCATTTGCTTATGTGGAGGAGGTGCAGGCAGGCAAACCTCTTTTCAGGAAAACATTGCCTCCCTCAGGTAGCTGTCTAAACTGGCTATACATTGACAGACACAAACACTGCGCTGTTTCTTTAAATGGGGAGAGGGTCCATCTCTCCATCTGTCTGTGAGCCTTTGCAGTCAATGGCGGCCCTCTCTCTTATTATAGCTGTGGTATACAGAGAGCTATAGTCATACCTGGCTGATCAGACTGTTTGTGTCACATATACACTGACATACACAACACATCGCCATGGATTAAAGGGGAATTTAAAGCTGTTAAAGCTGCATTAAAGGCATATTAAACCCTTCATTATGAAGACCTCCTGATACATTTGATCAATTAATGTGTGATGTTAGAGCAGATCAATACGCGGTGGAAACAGAGGCCTTTTCTCTCTGTGCACACACGCTGATGTGCAGCCCGTATATAACATAGGGCTTGTTTTCGCAGACAATAACCCGAGCTGCTGCTGCCTGTGACCTACAAAAGAAATCGCCTCATGGACCAGTGAACAGAGAGAGAGGGAAGCCAGACAACAAGCCGCGCGTCGGTTTCACGGATCTGGGCAGACAGACGCGGTTAATGCTGGGTGTGTGTGTGTGTGTGTGTGTGTCTGTGTCTGTCTGTGTGTGTGTGTGTGTGTGTGTGTGTGTGTTTATGTCCTTACTTTCTCCGTGCAGCCCGGGCTGAGCCGCTCCAGCAGCCGACACAACACCACCCCATCCTTCAGGGAGGTCTGCAGAAACGCTTCAGGATCCGAGATGGTTTTCTTCGGCGACTCCAGCACCCCGAGCGTGATCAGCCATGTAACCGTCTGTTCCGCCGAATTCATGTCCAGTCACAACAACCAACAAGATCCTATATTCAACAAAAAAGCGGCTGGGCTGTGTGTTTTTGGGGTAAAACTGAACAAGGCTTACCGCCCTGGTTAGGCTGCTGTCATCTGAGTGTTAGAATAAAAACATCATTAATCCAGAAAAAAGATGATGTCGATGTGAGAGAGAGAGAGAAACCCTCTACCTCGGGTGGATGCGGTGTATATTCAGCAGGTCTGGTTTCCTCCCTTGAATGGTGTGTTTTTCCCCCTCTCTATAACCTGGCAAGCTGTCAAGTGCGCTTCTCTGTGATGCGTTGAGGCAGCGGACTGCATACATGCGCATCGCAGCCTGCCAGCCAGCCTCTCATCCATTGGATGACATCACACAGGAGGGGACAAGCTCAGGCCGAGCAGTTGTTGGGTGTTAGTGCACTCCCAACATGACATGAATAGGCTTTTCTCTCTCTCTGCTTGGCTTTGCATATCCTGCTCTTTTTTTTTAATCTGTTTATTATGAGCACGCCTCAGGCTATGTCTGCTGTTATCTGATGTAAAGCTGTGTGGTGTTGTGAACATGCAGACCTCAATTCAAAGCAGCTGAGCAGACAAGTAGTCAGATGCAGTTGAGCACCAGCTTCAATACATTTAAATTGGGCACACATTTCAAAGATAATTTAACAAATGGTAACTCAAAACAGGCAGATTTAGGCAGGGCAGATGGATTTGAGCACCGAGCACATGATGATTTTAGGGATGAACCGATATATCGGATCGGATATCAGGGCCGATATACTGACTCAAAGCAGACAAGTCAGATGCAGAGCACCAGCTTCAATACATTTAAATTTGGCCCACATTTCAAAGACATAATTTAACAAATGGTAACACAAAACGGGCAGATTTAGTCAGGGCAAGATGGATTTGAGCACCGAGCCATGATGATTTTAGGGATGAACTGATATACCGGGTCGGATATCGGGGCCGATACTGACTCAAATAGATGGATTTGATATCGTGACAATGGGGCCGATCCATTAAATTAAATTCTGTGTTTATATACTATATACATTATATACAGGTATTTTAATTCCTGTTGACCAGTTTGTTACTGCATTAAAAGGTTTACATCTGAACTGT
Organism: Sebastes fasciatus; assembly: GCF_043250625.1. Lineage (NCBI taxonomy): Eukaryota > Metazoa > Chordata > Actinopteri > Perciformes > Sebastidae > Sebastes > Sebastes fasciatus. Next base: position 12,418,873 of record NC_133808.1, read on the forward strand.
AATTCCTGTTAATTTTGAAGATTGTTCTTGCCAAGTTGTTTGTGTATGATTTATTATTTTAATAATAAATAATTCACTAAATTAATGTTATTTGTGTATTTATTTGTTACATTTTGTTTTTACAAAAGTTAGGAAAGCAATGTTTAAGTCAAGCCTGATGTTGCCTTATAAAAGAATGATCCCAGTCACTTCCACACAGTGAGGCATACAGCTTATTAAAACACCAGTAAAACATTGGTATCGGTACTCGGTATCGGCCGATAACCGAAGCCCAGGTATCGCTATCGGGACTGAAAAAGTCGGATCGGTGCATCCCTAGATGATTTACTTTAAAAGACTCAAGTGATGCTCAAACATCACTGTTATGAGCAATTATTTCTTATGGTTTTCAATCTACCCCAAGATAAGTGATTCCCAACCTGATAAATCCGAGGGGTCAGGAGATCATTAAAAAAAACAGGAAATAAGAAAATAATCTACAAAATCAGGCTCATTTTGGACTTTTCTCAAATTTGTTTCTTCTTGTGAAATATGGGATACTTTCACATCTTCAGACACTAAATCCTTCGAATGAAACAATGTGAGAAGGAAACGTGTGTTCACACTGAGGCTATAACCTGTGATGTGTGGTCACAACTACACATCATTTTTATGAGCAAAAAAAAAAAAGTTGTGAGCCACTGCTAAAGAGTGCTGTCCTTTATATCAGGGATTCTCAAACTTTTGTAACTTGAGGCCCCTCTTCTGATTGTTAAAACATTTCCGAGGACCACCTTCCCAAATAAAAGACAAACTGGTCTCTAAATATGTGTAATGCCACCGTCAGGTGTAATGACCCACATAAATATTCAGTTTACCCTCACCCATCACTGCCTGCCATTATGAATCCAAAGTATTCAGGGTCATATTTCCTCACCACATGCTATGGAGGTTTTACTGGTGTAAGGTTGGCTCCAACATCATGTTTTCATTTCAAATAAGGCTCCATTTGTGCCACTGCATCCAAGACATAGTACTGTATTTGTCTGTAAAGAGGAGACTCGTGGGTACCCATTGGCCCCATTTTCATTCAGACATCTTGAGGTCAGAGGTCAAGGGACCCCTTTGAAAATGCCAGTTTTTCCTCGCCAAATGAGTTCCAATAGGTTCCTCAGATTTTCTAATGTCATATGATATCAGTATCTTCACTCTAGCTTTAAAACTGAGCTCACTACAACCTCTGAAAGACAAAATAGCATCTGTCGGATTTTGAAGATGTTAATCTAACCATTTGGCAGTACCTCCACGGCCCACTAGGTTGCGCTCTGAGGCCCACCAATGGGCCCACCAATACTTCTTTTCTTTGTCTTATATGATAGTAAATGGCATATCTTTGGGTTTTGGACTAATGGTTTGGCAAAACAAGCAATGACAATATGTCAACTTGGGCATGGTGAAATTGAAATCAGAATTATTTTAATATTTTCTTGACATAATTAATCGGGAAATAATCTGCAGATTGATCAATAATGAAAATAATCATTAGTCGGAGCCTTAAAACGTATCATATCATATCACATCATTATATTCACGTAGCCTGTGTGCGTCTGAGTGCATGTTGAGGAGGTGTTATTAAACAAGAATACACAATTCAGCCCTCTCACTGTGTTTGTCCTGAGGCAAAAGTAAAAATAAAACATTCATGATACATGTCACAGTAATGCAGGAACTATCAGTGCAGCTGAATTAAAACTTCACTTCTCACTTTGGCCACAGGGTGAAGCTCTCCGCTCACTGTATACTGATCTGATCTACTCATCTAATGCTGCATGGACGCTGCCAGGGTCATAAGGCACCTCTAGGTGGCTTATACCTTAAGACATAATGCTACCTATCTCCTACTTATAACCTCTATCTTCTATATATTAATGATTTCTAAGCATTTAATCAATTTACCAGAGGTAACAGGAGCCTTTGGTTACAATATTAAAGGGAAAATTCAGCACCTTTAATATAGATATCCAATCAGTGTTGATGGTAAATGTAGTCAATTGAAGCAAAAAAGTGTGTGCTATATTGACACAGGAAAATTTAAGCTCTCGCAGCTGCAAAATCTGTTGTTCCTGCTGCATCCAGTGCTGTCATTTGACGTGACAGTGACGTAGTTGGTGGAAAGGAAGAACTACAGGCTGCTATTTTAGCTTGCAATTACTCTGGGTAAGCAGGGGGCGTGCTGTAGATGCCGCTCAAAAACAGAACTTCCCTGTTCTCTTCGCTTTTATGGCAAAGAGGGCGGTGAATTCGGTGCGAGCGGATGAGAGAGAAACGATCACAGCAGAGGAGAGTTTAAGTTTAGCAGAAAAGATATCAAGTGAATGTACAGTGGAGTTTGCACAAATAAATGCTGCAGCTCCTCAAGACCAACAGAAGTTTCCCTTGTCTTGTTTCCCGGCTGCTGAGTGGCGTGACGCGGGTTGCATAGGGGCCATGTTTGACAGAAGCTTGTGTGCAGTGCATCCTGATACATGTAGACACTGTCGGCATGGCTCCACGGGCAGGAGAAATCAGCTTCCTTGGTCAATATAACACGCACTGAGGAATTTATTACATCAATTGACCCTTTGCTAATAAGTCGCGCCCTCCGTACGCAGTTTGGCCAATCGTAGCGTAGCATCGGCCAGCTCTGACCAGGGTCCAACAACTGTACGGCCGTGCCCCATAGACTCTCATGCAATTGTTTCAGATTTTCTTCATTTTCAAGCTGGTTTTGTGGATTTCAAGCTTGTCATGGTTAAACGTTATGCCTGGGGCACGTGTTAATAGTGATAGTCGTTACCCGGAGAGGTAAGAAGGATATATATGTTTCTAAAACATTAAGTTTCTACGTAAAACCTGTGGAGCTCACATTAGCAGAGCACGTAAGCACGATGCTACGCAAGCTACTGAAGGTATACTGAATGTATACACATGCTGCTTTTGCTTTGTAATGATTGTAACAGTGAATTAAGACCTAGCCGGCTTTACAGGAACAGAGTTGTTCCTTAATATCATTGTCATCTGTCTCGATCACCATGTGGTGGTGGTGGTGGTGGTGGTTCACTTTTACACTGGGATCTGTAGGCTTTAGCCACTGTCTTTATCTTTTAAACCAGTTTTCGCTGCTGAATCAGTTTGACATCTTGATATATCCACCAAACAATGAAACAATGAAATGAAAACGAAATCGCTTTTCATTTTTCCAAAAATTAGGTAGCGATTTACTCAGGGAGTGCAGTTAGTGACAATGTGGGCTCCATGGTAGCTCTGACAGTTTGACGGAGTAGCAGCGGGGGCCGAGGCTTAGCAAAGGGTCAATTGACTACATTTACCATCAACATTGATTGGACATCCACATAAAAGGTGCCAAATTTTCCCTTTTTGAGAGGGCCTGATACTGATAAGACTAAGAAATGTCCATAAAAGTCATATTTCAATAGTACTTTTGCGTATAAAAGCACTTGTTAATGAACTAAAATAAATCTTCAGTTACATAAGTTGAAAATACAAACATGTATGAAGTCTTTGTGTGTAGTTATAAATTATGTGAAGGTGAAACTGTTGCTACCACTTTCTAATTAGAAAGCTATTTTTTTTAGTATCAGTCTAACTGATTTTTCACAACCTGGCAACCCCAATGTCGTTCTTATTAAAGGGACCGTATGTAAGTTTTTACACGTATAAATGTTTTTTAATCGTTTTTTATTTTTATGTGTGAATACATTGTAACCTAACCTAAAAAATGAGACCTTCATTCAGCATCTACGTAGTGCGAGCTCAAACGCAAGTAACAGGACGCTGACTGACGTTGACTTAACGGCCACAAGTGTTACTGTTAACAAGTCATTTCTGATTCTTACATCTAGCCCCTTTAAAAGCCTATAACTATTACTGACATTAGGAAACCCCATAAATTAGAGCTTATCTATGCCTGTATAAAGGGTGAAAAAGTGGTACCTAATTGTCTACCTTTCCCTTTCTACGTGGAGGAATCTGGAATGTGACCAAAGCAAGCTGCAGAGACAGACAACGTAGCTCGGGCTCACTCGTTTTCTCCCAACACCTCGCCATCTCCATCTTCTTCATTTGGGCTGTGAGAGAGCGAGAGAGGCAGAAAGAGGGAGAGAGTGAGTGTGTTGTCAGGAAGACTGACTCTTGAGGCCAACGTGTTCTAAACAAGCAGCGTCGAGGGATGCCGTTGAGTCTTTAAGGTCCTGTCGCCATGGGTCTGTTACCAAGGGTGCTACTGTGGCTGAGGAGCCCCGGGCATTTCTTATCCCTCCATTCCCAGTTCATCCCTACATTTCCAACACTGTTGTTTCTCTCTTGTCTTTGCGTCCTTGTTTTGTGCGCATGCATTAGAAGAAAGAAAGATTCACACACAGAATGAGAGTTGCTGTAATATCAGGACCACATGCAGAGCATATAGATAGCCCCATACACTTTATTAGGTACAGCTGTACAGTCTAATGCAATCCCATAAAACTGTTCTGCCCTAAAATCTACTTTTATGATGCCTATAATGTTCAGTTTTTTTTTACACTGCCATAGAGGTGTTAAACCTGCAGTAGGCGGAAAGGTTTTGGCATCATTGGGCAAAAATTCCATAATAACCTCTCAGCATATTGTAATTCAAGTGTTCTGAGAGATAACTAGACTTCTGCACCTCCTCATGGCTCTGTTTTCAGGCTTTAAAAAATCAAGCCTGTGATCGGGAGACTTTGGCCAATCACAGGTCATTACAGAGAGAGAGTGTTCCTATTGGCTGCTCATTCAACGGAGGCAGCTGTCAAATCATCTTCAAATTTGAGAAGCTGGGACCAGCAAATGTTTGGCATTTTTGCTTAAACAATAACCAAAAATTATGAATTGATTATTTAAATTGTTGCTAATGCATTTTCCATTGATCGACTTATCAATTAATCCATTTTTTGTAACTGTGTGAATCAGTGCTTATAGTAATACATGACTGGCACATGTATTGCCTCTCACAGCACAGCCCTGTAGTGAAAAAAGGAAGGACTCTCTCTGTGTGAGCAGATGTTGTAAGGAAGTAAAGAAGTGCTCCCTCTCACATCGTCATTGGTGCATGACGACAGAAATATTCAAATCGTACGGACGACTCTAACAACACTAACCTCCATGTCTCTCCTCAGCTAGAGCATGTTCCTAAAACAACATTTATTGTTTTTTAATCACTATTTCAAAAAATGTATTTATGTTTTTTAAATCATGTATGTTGATTGCCTTGTATTGTATTTTTATCATTTTTTATATGTGTGTGCGACTAACTATCTAACTAAAACTAACTCCAGTATCTAAAAATATAAATATAATAATAACAGCTTTTATCTTTCTTGTGAGGGCAGGGCTCATCTTATCTAAACATGTGACTCAATGCACAGGAAACAGAGTAAATGAAACTTCCCTTTAGAACACCCACACAAACACACATTAGATAGACTTACTGAACTAAGAAGAGTTAATGAATGCAGTGAAGTTAGGTTGAATTAACTAGAACCTAAAGATAAAGGAGGTCACAAACTCTCTCATTTATTACAATATGTGAGCGTACAGTACACTCATTTTCAATAAGATGTCAAACCCTTGAAAAAGTGTCGTAAACACAAACACAAAATCTACCCTTTGTCCCCTTAACTAATGTTTTTTTGTCTCTTCAACATTCTGCAGATTAAATGAGTTTCTACATCCGGACTAGCAGCCATCCACTGGGGCTGCCCCTGAGTTCAGTCTTTGACAGGTGCCATAAACAAATAAGGGACACTGTGGTCTCAGGGGTGTGCAGTTCAAACCAAATTACAGATACAATCAATTCAAAATACTCCCCTCTGTTTTTCTAAAGAATATGTTCCTGTTTTAGAGGAGAATATGAGGTTATAAGGAATGCGGTGTCACCTTTGGTCCATCAAATGAATGCAGTATATACTGTATATACGTATGTATCTTTGTGTCCGTCTTCTGTCAGCCTCCCCCCCAGAGCCATCTGAACCAGGGAGACAGCTCATATTTTATCATGACAAGGCGAAATCCATGCAATCCAGAGCCACTTCACAGGCCAGAATGCATTACGCAGAATAATGAATGGACTGGACAAGCACACAAGGCCAAGACGCAGGAAGGAGAGATGATCAGATTTTGTCATTGGCCCACAATATGCTCTTGGTCACTGACATGTTTATGTTAAACAGTTTACAGTTTAAATATGTATGTTATATGGCTTTACACATAGAATTATACACTACATACTCTTCACTTGAGAGGGACACAATACAAACAGTGAAAATCACAACCAAAATAAGTCCCCCGAGAACATTCTTCTAGCCCAGGGGCAAGCTAAGTAATATATATATCAATCTTTTGTTAACAAAACAAACTCAGCTCAAGGTCCACTTACCGGCTTGTTCTGGGGCTTTTGGCCGTAACATGCAGTCCTCCTGAGCAGGTTGATTTTACTCAGTTGCCTTGGACTTTAAGTAAATCTCTAGGACTTCTCCTCCATGTTGACTTAATTCTTGATTTTGGAAACGTGCCCTGACTTGCATGATATGGGACCTTTAATGTTGCTCAGTGTCTCATAGCTGTGTCAGGCAACTGTTTGCTAACACATTAGCTTCAGTTAGCCGTTGTGTTTACGGTTTGTTGCGAAGCCCTCAAGAGGCCAACAAAAAAGATCAATTAATGCGGATTTAAGGGCCCCATAATTCATAGCATCGCCCCTGTGAATTAGTGATGTGTCAGTCGCGAACGAGCCAGCTCAAAGAGCCGGCTCTTTTAAGTGAACGATAGGAGCCGGCTCCCGTCTAAAAGCTTTTTTTTTTTTTTTTTATATGAATTCAAGGCAGAATGATAGGACGATCTTCTCCGCGCCACGGGCACTTCATGCACTGACTGTGACTGATGGTGTAAAAATGCATACATGCATTACTGCATGTAAAATTATGGTATTCTGGAAATTATAAGGTTTATTATAATTATATTGAATAATTTAAGTGATATATGCGCAAAACATACTAATCAAAGGTCAAAACAGCGCTAAACTTTGCTGAATTATAAAAGGCAGAAGTGGTAAAAACGAAGAGCAGTTTGGGAGCCGAAAGAGCCGGCTCTTCTTGGTGAGCTGAGCCAAATGATCTGGCTCACTAAAAAGACCCGGAATTCCCATCACTAATGCAGATTTAAGGGCCCCATAATTCATAGCATCGCCCTTATGAATCATACCAGATGTCATCAAACTTACTACATCACCGAGTGTCCCCTCGCAGGTGTATTAAGCAGCTCTGACATCCTAATTCACGCCTTTTAGATGATGAAGATGAACCGGGGCGCTCTGATGAGTCGTGATGTCCCTGCTGGAGCTGCCTGTGTGTCATCTCTGACGTTACCGGCCCGCCTACATCGCCCTCTGTCTCCGCCGGTGACACACACACACACACACACACACACACTCAGGCAGTGAAGAGCCCGCATCCGCTGCTCCTAACGCGGGTCCTCAGTGGCATGGAGTCCGGAGCAGAGCACTGACCATCCAGGAACCATGCCTACTGTTCTCGGTGGCAAAGGGGAACTTTCCATTGTCTGTTTTCTACTCAGATGCGCATATTCTCAGGTGAGAGAGGGTGCTGCTTGAGTGAATCTTTAAAATATTGTTCTTGCATTGTATGTTTAAAGTCACTAAATTGAGTATCTGCATGTTATTTGTAAAGATTACTGAATACTGGAATATAATAAGAGGATTAATTCCTGCAGAGTGGTGCATTTTGTCTTCATAAAGATTCAGTTTTGCAGATTAAAAGTGTTTTTAGATTTTACTTAAAGAACATTCACACCTCTTCCAAGCCTACTGTACATCATCCTCTTTTTTTACTTCTTAATTTTATATTGCATCAGGATTTAATCTGCATTAAAAAACACATAGTAGTATGACACTGATTGGGAGATCATGGCAGACATGATTTTTGGAGAAAACCTAATTGTGTTGGAATATTGTGTATTTGTTAAAGGATGGGGTGTGAACAAAAGAGAACTGGACTCATGACTACAAAGTTATGGCCATCAAAAATGTGAATTTTGTCTTCATAAAGATTCAGTTTTGCAGATTAAAAGTGTTTTCAGATTTTACGTAAAGGTGCTCAACATAGATGGAAGTGCTGAATAGAAGCTGAAAATGAGCATAACTTCAGTAATTGCTGATACTTTAAGAATGTAACAGGTGGTTACTAGCCTTACATGCTGCTTGTTGCAGGTGTTATGATGGGTTGTGGTTTGTTTGGCCCCCCAGGGGAGTTCACTCATCAGGGTATTGCACCAGAGCTGTAGCCTGTGGTGCTATACTAGGTATATGGACGTGTGAAACACATTGCACTTGATAATATCCACACTAATGGACGTGTAAGTGTAAACTGAGGAAGCATGCCAGTTTTTTTTGCTGGTGCACCCGCCACAGGGAGGTAAAATACTGTCTGTCTGTGTTTATGTTTTTCATTTAGTGCCTACGGCCCCATAGCTGCCTTGTGGCTGTAATGATTTGAACAGTTTTCACACACACTGTTTTCCATCCGCAGGCTTAGAGTACAGACACTCAGACACTGACCTTAGTGAGTCATGCATGCAAGAAGAGACAGTTTCACACACGCACGCTGCACTACACACACATTTTCTTTTTACTGTGCATGCTTATGCTGCACAGATGGCACAGAAGACACGAGCGAAAGAAACAAGCAAATCCCCAAAATGAAATGGAATATAATGTATAAAAGAAATGTTGTCTATAGCCCAGTAGAAAGACAGTATCAGTGTTCAGCAGATGAGGTCCACGTAGAAATTCAGAACCATGAAAACGACAACCAAAACCAAACCTGACAAATATAATGGGTGTGGATGCTATTATGAATGAGGAACTAAAGGACAAAACTCACAGTCAGAGTGAAACACACTCCCACGTAAATACAAAAGCACCTATGCACACAGTAATGTAGAGTATGTGTTCTTTATCTTAATGCTTGAGCAACATGGTTTCTTGGCCTCTGTGCCAACGAGGTGAATTTGAATTGTGAAAACGGGGAGAAACGTGGGGGGAGGGAGAGCGGGGTTGCCTAACACGCATGGAAACAGAAAGTTGCTTGCAACAGAATCTGCATCCGTCTGATCATCTGCAGCTGTGATTTCTAAGATGTGAGTCATCAACAAGCTTTCAACGTCCTCTCAACTCTCACAATGACTGTGTGAGTGTGTGTGAGACTGTAAGGTTTAGAGTTAAGTGTGACACAGAGTTGTGAATGTTGCAGCAAAAAAGGCGGGAAGCAGAGTGCAGAAGGTGATTTTCTTTTGTGTGTGTATGTATTGTTATCTTTGTGAAGGAGACCGAAAAGTTCACATTTTGAGCAATGAAATGAATGAGTCTATAAGCTGTGTGTGTGTGTGTGTGTGTGTGTGTGTGTGTGTGTGTGTGTGTGTGTGTGTGTGTGTGTGTGCGTGCGTGTGTGCACGGCTATATTTGCTGTCGAACTTGCGTAAGTCTGAAATTTAGATGAGACACACTCTTTAGATGCTCAAATATAGTTTGTGTGCAACAACAGCTCTTTCTCCATGTGCTCGTCTAGTTGATAGCTGGACTGTTGTTCTGAAGTGTCACAAAACTCCCTCTGGTCATCTGTCAATCTTAACTTCCTGTGACTTTCTCCTCATTTAGCATCACCTCCTTTCTTCTGTTTGCACAGGTAACAAGAAGCCAACACAACAGTTTTGCCAAAGATATTCTGGAGGTAAGGAATTACTTTTCTTTTTTTTTTTATTCCTTGACTTTGTTTTCATTATTGAAAGTAATAGTGGTAACCGTAGCGGTAACCGACTTTGAACGTGTGCAATAATTCAGATTCATCCCTCGTTAAATGTACTGAGTCATATTATTGGTGATATTTTCTGCTTTTTAAAGAATTATATATTTTTCTTGAGCCATTTGAAACAGTCATTATTAGACCAGATTGTTGCTTTGAAGAAGAAACATCAGCAGCGCATAAGACTTGAACTAACTCACAATTAAAGGGACAGTGTGTAGGATTTGTGGCGTACCCCTCCGCTCACTCCTTCCTTTCCAAGACTGCGGTAATGTGAGCCATCGAGTGCTAAAACCACGGTAACGCTGTTTGCCTCCCTCAGAGGCCATCCTTACCATAATAACACTACTTTAGGAGCAACAGAAGTCAGACGGCGGTTGTCGTTACCACGGTTTTGCACTCTGCGGCTCATGTTACAGCAGTTTCACAAGCGTGTCGTAGAACTACGGTGGCCTTCAGGTAACGTAAAAACGTGAAAGGCGCTCTCTAGAGCCAGTGTTTGGTTTGTCCGTTCTGGGCTACTGTAGAAACATGGCAGTGCAACATGGCGAACTCCATGAAGAGGACCTACTCCCTATGTAGATATGAAGGACTCATTCTAAGCTAACAAAAACACAACGATTCTTAGTTTCAGGTGATTAAAAACTAATGAAAACATATTCATAAACATTATATATTCCATTTCTGCTAATAGATCCCCCGAAATGTTCCAAACTGTTCCTTTAATTAGTCTGTTGATTATTTTTCTAGTTATTCAATTAGTCGTTTCAATTATAAAATGTCAGAAAATAGTGACAAATGTCTGGATCTTCAATGTAAAATAATATAAAACACAGACAAGCTGCAAATCGTAACATTTGAGATGCTGGAATCAGAGTATTTATCTTGTTTATAGTGCTATTAAAACAGAGAAAAGCAGCAAATCCTCACACTGGAGAAGCGGGAACCTGAGAATGTTTGGAGGTTTGCCTGACTTAGTTGCAGTAGATACATTTTATGTTGATTGAATAATCAATTTATCAAGGTTTCGAGGTGTCAAGGTGGCCCTGAGGTTTCTACCTATTTTTGTTGTTATGCTGGAGGTTTTACAAGACGGAGGATCACTGCTCCATGTGTCCTGTCACCAGTGTGGGACAGATAGAAGAATAGAGATACAGAACAGGTTGGAGAAGGGTGGGAGGAAGATAGCAACACATATAAGGCTCCACCTGGGAGACCTTGTTGTTGTTGGAGGAGGAGAGGGGTGAGGGCTGTGTCCTTGGCGACTGAGGGAGGAGAGATAATGAAGTGAAAGGATGAGCAGAGAGAGGAAACACTTGCCCTCCAGGGTTTACTGGAGAGGGTGACAAGAGTGAAGCGGAGGAAAGAAAACCTGCCAGGTTCATAAAAAGGTGTCATCTCATGAGTGTATTTTGGATTTGAATGAATGAATCATGAAAACATTCCTTCTAGCAGACTCCCATTAAAGAAATTATTTGACATTTTGGGAAATATTTGCTTTCTTGCCAAGAGTTAGATGAGAAAAACAATACAACTCTCTCGTCTGTGCACTAAATATGAAGCTACAGCCACTAGCTGGATAACTTAGCTTAGCATAAAGACTTGAAACGGGGTAAACAGCTAACCTGGCTCTGTCTGCATACTAGTACTTATAAACTCACTAATCAACATGTTATATTCAGTGTTTTAAAATGAGTACTACTGGCTGTAGCTTCATATTTAGCGTACAGACATGAGAGTGGTATCGATGTACGCATATTTTCCAAAATGTTGAACTATTCCTTTTGACCTCAACAACTATAGTCGAGTTTGGTGTCTGTTACCACACATCCTGATCCACTACGTGTGTCCCGAATACCATTTTTTGGGCTTCGAAGCTTCTGTGAGAAATTTTCATAGGTATTCAAAGCTTTGGGACAGCGCCCGCTGCCACACTACTGCACACACGCACCTCTATACATAACAAACAGCCATATCCGTGTGAGAATAACTAATAATAATTAATGTTGAATATGAATAATCTGGTATTATTCCTTATTTCATGGGCTATTTAGGGATTTATACATTGTTATTACATACTACAAAAAACGAAGCATTGGAATACTGATTTGGAGGTCGATTACAATGGCAACAGTCGAAGCTTCGAAGCATTGGGGTCAGCCCTATGATCCGCTCTCACACACATAACACGCACAAATCCTCAGACTTCCGAGCTGATAAAACGTGACCTTTTCCAGAGCTTGCTCACTGCTTCTGCTGCTGCCGTCCCCCACCCAGTGACCGGCACACACATTGGTACATTACACACTGAACCCCCCCATGCTCACGATCATGCTAACATGGTAAATGAATGGTACAAAATCAGACCATTTTGGCAGCATCCACGAGGTCTGGTTTGTCTGAGTGTGACTGCGGGCAATCTAATCAGCAGAGATTATAATCAGGGCTGGAGCAAAGACAGTGTGCTTTGGATGCAAAGCTCTCTCCATGTGGCTGGTTTCATCTGGAGTACCGTGCAGAGTGAACAAATAAGAAATGGGGTCAATTTTCACAATAGTCCAGGTGTATAATCATAATCATATGTAATCATCACCTCAATCTTCCCTCAGGGTGTGAAATATGAAATAATTACCCTTTGAGTAATTTGTAATTTATCATGTTTTAGTAAGTACTGTTTTGTTAACTCAAAAGCGCTCAGAATATTCACACCTCTGCCAAGCCTATTGTACATCATCCTTTTTTTTTTACTTCTTAATTTTATATCGCATCAGGATTTAATCTGCATTCAAAAACACTTAGTAATATGACACTGATTGGGAGATCATGGCAGACAGGCGTTCCCGTAAAAACTAAATTTGAATGTAACAATGCCTTCAAGAGTTGAATACGGTTACAACTAACAATAATTTTCATAATCAATTATGTATTGTTTATTTTATTGATGATTCACTAATCTTTTAATCTGTAAAATGACATATGCAGGATGACAACCGCTCCACCTGTGTTAATCTTTGCTAAGGTCCTGTAAGAATCAATTGGTCCCAAAGATGATTGAAAAGATATCCGCACACTTCTATCTATCTATGCAGTATTCCACTTTATCATAAATATATGAAGTGGAATACTGCATAGATCTAAGTGTGCGGATATCTTTTCTATCACCAGTCTGTAAAATTACAAAAATAATGTCCATCGCAAGTTAACTGAGCATGAACTGGTGTCTTTGAATTTCATATTTTTCCTAAATGTATTCAATTAACTTTGATAAGAAATTGAGAAAAGCAAGAAAATCTGTTCAGCATTTTTCTTTAATAAGTGAGGAAAATGACTAATCACTCACCAAATCTGTCTACCAAATTTTTCTGTAAAAGATAATTTACACTGCGTTCCAATTCCCATACTACTTAGTGTGCCAGAAATAGATTTGGTATCTCCCAATTCATAGTATGTCAAATGCAGTATGCCAAAAATGCCAGAACGTCCTACTGCATCTGGTCACATTTTGCAGTATGCAAGCCAGCATGCTTTTCTGCCTATTCTGACCAACAATCCTCTTCACAGAGGATATATGAGCAAGAGGGTCAAAGGTCAAGGCGCAATGTTATGATGAAGTAGTCTGTCCAAATTGTATGCAGACTGCATGCAGGGCAGTTGCAGTACGTACTAAAAGTAAAAAGAAAAAATATGCGATTTCAGCACTATCAGTGACCTGTAGAATATAATCCCCTGTTCAGTCCTGATTGGACCTCTTTTCAACCATTATAATAGCTGATATACTGTTTGTCACAGCAGTGATTCAACAAAGGACCTGTAGACTGAAAGTTGACTGTGCAGATACTGTATCAGTGTCTCCTGCGGCTGCTCAGGGTTGATGGATTTTGATTTCTTCCCGAAAATATTCAATCAGCTGAATTCTGCAAAGTGATAAATAACTTTCACCTCTACTGTGTGTTCTTTAGTTGGCCTTACAGCTGTACTGATGATTACTTGTCGTGGCACGAGCCACCTGACCACCTCAGCTGGCGTGTAGTGGAGAAAACCCAGCAAAAGCAGACACAAGTGATAGTGCTGAAATAACCATGACTACGTTCCAAATTGCATACTTTTTTTTTTACTTTTAGTATGTACTGCAGCTGCCCTTACAAAGTACGTACTGTTGCATGCAGTCTGCATACAATTGGGAGCCACCTGACGTTGTTTTTATGTTCATTTCCCCAGAGACACCTTACAAGCAGCAAGTGTTTTGATGAGCTGTCTTGTGTTCTGGTTCACTGACTGCACACCTTTGAGATAACCCAGGCTGGTGATACTCAGACCGGTGCTCTTGGAATGCAAAATCATGCCTTTTTAAAAAGGTTTATTAGATCATATTTTCAGCCCATACTGTGTAATTGGTTCACAAACAAATCAAATGGAACCAGGGTCTTTAGTTTGCTCACTGAGTGAACACAGCCATAAACTAATTCACTTTCCAAAAGAAAAAAAGAGTTGTGAAACATACAAAATAGAAACAAAATATAGCAGATACTTGAAATACCTGGAAAAAGATACAGCTGGAGATCAATCAAACAGAAACAATATGATTGCACAGAAATATTGACGTAACTGCAAAGTGCACACTCCCACACCAACCACGTAACACACATCTCTCAGCCTACAACCAACACTAGACACTCACTAATATACTGTATGTATTAATATACCCAGTCACACTCCCCCTGGTGGGCAGGAACAGTGCTGATAACAAGAGTCAGCTGTCAAAGGAGGCTCTCCGCACTGTGTGTGTGTACATAGGAGAGATAAGTTGGTCTTAAATGAAAGAAAAATGACAGACTTAGGACGTATGTGAATAACATCAATCACAGTGGCATGTCACAAATTCACCTTTGACCTCCCCTTCTGTTGCACAGGACATGACTCAGTCCTGGCCATCCCAGCAAGCCTTAGGGGGTGACCAGGCCCAACGAATCCTCTACAACTCTAAGGTATGTGTATGTAATTTATATTTCTGTGTTGTTTAACATGATAATTAAAGGGGAACTTCGCCGATTTTGCATATTAAAGTCTGTTTACAGGCTTTGGGAAGTACTACAAGTATGTATGAAAAAGAGTTGTATAAAGCCTCGTTTCCACATAGCTCTGTGTCTGTATGCGTATCAACCGGAAGTTCGTTCGTTCCTATGGGAACCTCCGTGATCTCTGATGTGTTTGCCAAACTCCTCCTTACGTTGTTTTTTTTTGGTCCTTAATTTGCCTCGAGTCTGTTAAAAGCCACTATATTATGCACTCTATGTTATACACAGCTAGCATGCGACCAATGTCAGCTAAATGTGCCGTCAAACTTTTTTCACTTAGAATAAATGTAACGTTAGATGTTTGACTCGTCTAACGACTGGACGTCGAAAAACAGCACAGTAATTCAACGAAATAAAATCACTTTTTTATATCCATGTAGTAACATCTCTCCCATATCTGCGGTGGTGTTTCTATTCATCCGTAAAGAGATGCATTAAATTTCGTTGAACACTAGGGGGAGTAATCCGTATACTATACGGACTTACGGACACAAAACAAATCTGTGTGGAAACGAGGCCTAAAGTCTTTTGCGGCTCTGATGCATTGCCTCAAGTGATGTCACTTGAGGCTATATTGGTTGAGGCTGAAGACTACAAGTATGAAAATTTGAAAAATCTGTAGTTGTGGAGACAAAAAGACGTGATCTTACCAGACCTCTGTAGCCCTCTCCTCATCTCTGTTTGAGGCTAGAAGCTCTGGATACATTTGCCGTTACTACATTTACACACCCGAATTTGCAAAGCAAACTGTCTGCAATCAAGTTGCATTTTGGGTAATGTAGGCGGCAGGTTTTTGACAAGGAAGAAGAATGCGTGGAATGAAGAGGATGATATCTCTGGTTCTGCTGCATCGATTTTTATCCTTTCTTTTTTATTAAACTGTCCATCGTGAGTCCGACAATGTTATACTGTAGTGCAATGCTAAATGTGGAGTGCTCTTTAAGCCGTGTAAATAGAGATTTGTGCTCACTATCTTTTGTTCTCCCTCTTTCCAAGGAAGCAAAACTACCGACTGCACAACAAAGACAAAGTATGTGTTCACTGACTGATAAGTTTGTCTGATATATGCAATAATTTACAATTGGCTCTCGGTTAATATATAGTCTGTTGCCTGGTTTTAAATATGGTTTCTCTCTCTCTCTCTCTCTCTCTCTGTGAGGTCGGGGGGATGTTCAGCTGCGAATGACCCGTCACCCTGGAGTGGCACCTCACAAATCGTAAGTGGGTAATGAGGAAACATGATCCACTGAAGGTCCTCAAACACAGACAATATAATATATCACACACACAATTTATGTTTTCTTCTCAACAACTTTTGTAAAATTAGATACAGATCATGGACATCGTCGTCTGTACAGCCACAGGGAAAAGCTATAATGAGAGTGAAGGGAAAAAGACACATAGGGTCAGTCCACACAGTGTTTCAGGCTACATAGCAAAGGTCAGGTCAAAGGTCAGTCAACATTCCTGAAAGCTGTCAGTTGAGACCGATGTGCTCCCGTTTGTTACCTCTTTACATCCTCTTTTTACTGTGAAACACATGTTCAGCGTTGCAAGCCAACTGCATGTTCCACATTATCGCACAGCCTTTGTTATGTAACACTTTCAAAACATTTGGAGCATTTTTTTTTCACAAATTGACTGAACATAAATGTGTTTAGTTGCATGTTTTAACCAGACAAAAACAAGAGATCAGTATCAGAATGAAGGATGGATCAGAATCTTACACCAGATATTTGAATAAATTGTAGTTTAATTTCAAAATTAAACCAATCTTCATCGGTTATTGTTATGTTAGAGGTCATCTTAATACCTTAGATACAATACAATGTTAGCCTTTGAGAATTGAAACCTACTGTAACTGGTGTGCAAGTTTTATCTGATATGCAAATCATGTTCTACCATATCTTAACTAAGGGTTAGGTGTTTGAATGTAACTGTAGCGCCTCCACAACATATAAAGGTCAGATGAGGTGGTTTGGCAGCTTTAAAAAGGAATGTTGAAGAACCAGGTTGCAGGGTAGTGCAAAATAAAGTGACATTTATTAACAAAAAGTATACTGAAACAAAGGTCAAAAATGAATCCCGGCAATTTCAATTAAACTTAATTAAACTGAGGAAAGAGAACACCAAACAAAAGAAAGCTGCAGCCCATCCCTGCTAAGAGAGCATACTATAATTAAGCAAACCTGTTTTCACTCTCTTTGATTGAGCGACTGATAACTAAGTACTGTTTTGGAGGCTGACAAAGTTGTTGTTTTTTCAATCAAATTCATATTTGTTATTTTTAGTGTGTTTAATATTGAAAATTAACATCTTGACTTAAAAATGTTAAAAAATATGGATGCACCAATCTGATACGATGGATTTGTCTCAGCGCCAGAACTGTCGTTTAATTAAATGTGTCAGGAATCGGCCATGATGTGACGGATCCACATAAAATACAGTTTCTTTGTCAATATCAGTAGCAAATTGGCATCATGTTACCTAACATAAAATGATCGCAATGAGTTCCACAGAGTGATTTATGCAGATTTTTAATTTGTGAAAGAGAGAGCACTGGTATCGGATCGAAATTCGGCATCGGCAGATACCTGGAAAGAAAAAAAAGTTGGATCTGTGCATCTATATTGAAAACCCTAGCGATTAAATGTACGACAATCCGTCATTTTTCTCACTGTGTGTTTCTTTGTTTACAGTATGCTTGCTGATGACCTGAAGCTGAGCAGTGATGATGATGACAATCAGAGGGTAGGTGACTCTCAAAGTGCTTTGAAGATTTCTATATTGTTAGTCATTTCTTTATTATTAATGGTTAATAATAATAATAATAACATTAGTATTCTCTTTTAGTTATATAAAAAAGTTGATTTTATAAATGTGGATGATGCACAAAGACTGAGCTGGCTGTTCACATATGAAACGTTTATAATATCCAGTTACTCGGAGAAAGCCTGAGAAATGAGGAAAACATCTGGATAAACTGCAGGCTTGTGGAAGTTATTTACTGCATAAATATGTTTTGTTTTGCAAGTATACTTATAATGTTATAAATGAATTATTACTAGAAGATGCATGTTTTGTAAGATTGCAGTGTCTTCTAATCCCACGTGGGATGGGCCAGATGTTTGGCATGACACAGACATAATAATAGAAACTAAGTAGTTCGACATAAGCTGGACATGTCTTTGTGTTGTTGTACATGCTTGAGGAGGCAGGCTGCGTTAAGTAAGTAAAGCAGAGATTATGATTGGATTGTTTGGCAGCTCCTGCTGAAGGATGCCTGTTTTTCTGGTAGTGTTTAATAGTGTGCACGCACACACACCCATATGCAGTTTGGCACAGCTGCCGCTCAATTAAGAACTGTTTCTGTACTTGCTACTGAGGATATTAAGACAGCAGAGGTGACACATCGAGTGTAGCGAGCTGTTCACACTACGCTGCTGCTGTGGATAATAAGTGTCTGCTTTTTGTTTTGTGTTCCCTGAAGGCAACTCATGAGTCAGCTTCCTGGGATGGACACAGGTACTCTATTACAAATATCATGTGTGCATATTGTGGATATGAGCTTTGTTGTGTTTGTCTGTAAACACAAGTTAAATTGTGTGACTAACAACTGTATCTGTCTGTGTGTGTGTGTGTGTGTGTGTGTGTGTGTGTGTGTGTGCTCCACTGTGTACGTACGCTGACCTCCTCTATGATGTTTGTGTGTGTGTGTCAACTGACAGCCTGTCAGCACAGCGAGCGCACACACATGGCAGGCGAGTGAGACATTCCAGCTCGGACTCTTCGGGCTCTGACTCCTCCGCCGAGTCGGGTGGCAGCAGCAGCCTCCACTCCCGGAGCCCCAGCCGGAGCCCAGACGTTCACCCGGATCCTGCGTCGCCTGCCAACGCGCAGCCGGCGTGCAACAGCAAAGAGGTACCAACGCTGAGCCACAGCCTCTTCTTCTTCTTCTTCTTCTGCTCTCTTTCTGTCCATGTCGGTCTCTTCCTCTGGTTGTGAGCCCTCGGGTGAATTCTCAGCAGGGAGTGGTGGCTTCGGGGCAGTTGACGGCAGGTGTGGGGAGGGACAGAGGAATGAGGAATGCATGTGAGTTGGAGAGGAGGAGGAGGAGGAGGAGGAGGAGGAGGGGTAGAGGTAGCTTTTGGGAATTAGTGCCTGGGTGTCATGTCAACAGGCCCAGTCTTAAATAGGAAAGCCCTCGGGAGGTGGAAGTAATCAAGACTCAAGTTCATGTTGACATCTACAACTAGAGTTACCTTTGCTTTCAGTGCACACAGAAAATGTGGACTACTTACATATCATTATCTTAGATAAATACTGAATGGGTGACTTAGTGCTGAGGTGCTGGTAGGTATGATGGACTTTTGGAGGTGTGGGGCATTGTGGGGGTTGAGACGTGTGCTATGTGGGGAATGAAGGGGAAACCTGCTCCTCTTTTATGAATGGAAGGCCCTGTAACACATAGTGGACTGTATTACTAAACATGCACTACATTGGGCCCCTATAGAGAGGGAGGGAATGGAGTGTGTGTTTGGGGGTGGTGGTGGAGTGGTGGTGTTGGTGGCTGGTGCTCACCATGTGTTTTTCATTTACGTGGACTGTTTAAATGTCTCTCAAGGAAGAGATGGGGGTTGGAGTTATGGAAGCAGCGAATCCAGAGTTCCAGGTAGCGAGAGAAAGAGGGAGGGACAGAAAAGAAGGAGGGAGGGCAGTCGAGACGGTACAAGAGATGCAGTGTCTTTTCTGGAAAGAGGGCGAGGGATGTGGGGAGGGGAGGGGGGGGGTCACTGTTTGACTTGAGGAGTAGAGGTTTAATTTAGTTCCTGGTCAGCGACGAGAGAGAAACGAGAACGCGAGAGAGAGAGAGAGAGAGAGAGAGAGAGAAAGAAGTTTGCTCTCCAGCCGTGAGTAATCTCTTAGTTTTTCATTTTGTTTTTGCTTTCGCTTGTGTTCGTCTCATTTTTTGGTTACCAAGCCAGTTGTTAAGCAAACATCAAGTGAGTCATTTGGCATAATTGGATGGGGGTTGAGCTACTGTAAGCACAGATGTGGACTGTGGGACCAGTGTGGGCTATTGGAAGTAGGTTATAATGTCAGTTGGAATTTTTAGTGAACCAACACTTTTTTAGACATGAGTCATAAAGCAGATTTGTGTTTTTTGGAGTTTGAATTGTTTTAATAGCAGCTGGGTCGGTGATATGTTCTGTGGCAATGTGAGAATGTTGTGGTATGTGACGTGTGTCATTGGTCACATGGTTAAATGTGGTTAAATGTCTCTGCTTGCACCTTGTTATCTGTGAACTAGTACAGAAAAAGACATGTGTAAAGTGGTGGAATGTAACTGTAGTTCAGTACAATTTAGAGGTACTTGTACTTTACTTGAGTATTTGCTTTTTCTGCTACTTCACACTTCTACTTCACTACTTTTATATTTATATTTAAGAGCTTAAGTTAGTCTACTTGTTAAGGCTTTTCAACTTTCAAATGATCACCTTTTAAATGACACTTACTGTATTTTCCCTGCAGAAATGTCCTTCTTATCACGTCATTTTAGTCTATAATTGAGTCTTATTTTCTTTAAAAAATCTACCAGCTCAGAAAGTATATTTTGGCCTGTTTTCAATGCAAACCAATTTGTTTCAAGTATTTCCTAATATCAAGTAAAGAAAGACACCTTATACTTTCTTATATTTTCTTTATTCAAGATATACTGTAGTTCTTTTGACAGGTTTCTTTGAATTAAAAACAGACTCATACTAGGAACCAATTACAGCCATAATTGTGTTAATAACATTGGGGCTTTTGAAATGTTAGAGACTGAACTCCTTAACAGTATAATAAAATTATCTGCTTTTCGACCAGTTGCAGTAATAAAAAGCTACGTACACATGAATCCATCTCTAATAATAGTCCAATAATATAATCTATATATAATTATGAAATGGAACTTTCTTCTGTACTATAACTTTGGATACTTTAAGTAAGTTTTGTTGAAAATACTTGACTCCGATTTTTAAGAAAAGATTACATTTATACTTATCTAGTTTATGATTAATATTTGTATCTCTCTTCTCCTGTGCTTTCTTAAGACTGATCACCCCTCTGCGGCCCAGTGGCAGCTGGATAAATGGCTGAAGAAGTCCCGGAAAAAATCTGCCAGCAGTGACCAGGATCCCTCCCAGAGCATTCCAGGACGCCTTCCCTCTCCCCACACCCAAAGAGCCCCATCTCCAGCCAGGTCCTGGGACAGCACTCAGGAATACAGCCCTAGCCAAAGCCCTATCCCCAGCCCGCAGTTCAATTACAGCCACACCAACAGCCCCATACCTAGCCCTGGTTACAGCTACTGCCCTAGCCCCAGCCCGTTCGCCAGCACATGCCCAAGTCCCGGCCCTAGCCCAGGACACAGCCCGATCCCCAGTCCGGTTCCTAGTGTTTGCCCCAGTCCATGTGGGAGCCCGATAGCCAGCCGCAGCCCTAGCCCTATACCTAGAGACCCTCCGAAAAGCCCCAGTCCTGGTCTACCTGCTCCTTCCAGGGTTCGGCACCTCCCTGAGGTACACAGACCACAACCTAGCCTAACAACCAATCCACACAGGACAAAAAATAGGTCATGGATTACCCCATTGCCTAACACAGACACCAAGAGCAAGCCTACAAACAGCACTCATCTTCAGCCAACTCATCAGCACAGACCCAAGACTCGACCCACACAGGACCACGACCAAAGCAAACCCAAGGCTTCTGCTGTTTTAAACTCTAACCAGAGTCAAGGCCACAAATCTAGACCCAAGCCTAACTTTCATCCAAGTTTTAAACAGCCCTCCGAGGCTCCCAAAGCCAAACACACATTACATTTTGAGCAAAGTAGCAGATCCAACCACAGGCCCAGGCCTCCGTTTCAATCTAGCTCACAACACACCACCTTAACAGCAAAGCACTTAGCTCCCACTAGTCGTGAAACCAACTCTGGTCACAGTTCTCATTCCCAATCTACCTGTAAAGCTGCTACTAATCCTGTTACTGGGTTGAACTCTAGATCAAACCCCAGTCTAAAACCTAGGGCCAAGTCTTCGGAGGCTACAGCCCCGACTCCTGTGCATGTTAACCATACAAAACCGACACAGAAGAAACCCCAGTCCAAGGAGCAGGAGGTGGAACACAGAGAAGATCGTCTGACCCAAGCTGAGGGGAGAAAACACGAGAGAAAAGAGGACAGACATCGGGAAAAACCACAAGGGAGACAGGAGAGAAAGGAAGACAGGAGGCTGGCGGAGGAGCAGCTACTGAGACGTCCCTGGATCCAGAGTTCGGCAGAAGAAGAGGAGGAAGAGGAGGAGGAGGAGGGAGTGATAGAGAAGCAGAGGAGAAGAGAAGAGACAGCAAGAAGGGAGAACAGGAGAAGGAGAGAGCAGCAACATAGACACGAATGGCAAACAGACCAAGCCAAACAGAGACCGCCTACCAACACCGAGCGACACCGCCTTCAAGACGACTCACACCACCAGGGGAGGACAAAAAAGGGAGGGAGAAGTGAGGAGGAGAGAGACTTACCGCGAGACCCATCACCTCCCCCATCACGTTCCCCACGTCCTCACTGGCCATATTCCTCCGCCTCCTCCTCTTCAAATTCAGATTCAGAGTCTGGATATCAGGCTCCGGTCACCAAAGTTCCAGCGGACTCTACCTCGCACAAGAGACTCCCCAGGAGAGGGCAACAAGGCCCGGGCAGGCCTGACGCCAACAGGCCCAAGGTGGTGCACCCCGTAGGACCCACCTCAAGTAATCCCACTGAGGGGCAGCAGAGTGAGGGGAAGCAAAAACTCTTCACCCTGGTCCCTTACGGGCGGGCCGAAAAAGCTACAGCGCCTTCCCAGCGAGGGCTTCGAAATCTGGTGGTGCAGATTAACCTCTGTCTTCTCAAAAGGGTCCCGGACAGCACTACTAGTTCCACTGTTAAAAAACCCTCCCCTTCTTCTCCTTCTTCTTCTTCATCAACCAAGGACAAGCAAAGAGAAGCGATGAAACACCTGTATGTCCCTGAGACTGTGACGAAAGACAGCAAAAGGAAACGCAAGGTAGACAACATATACTGTATATATATATTTACTTATCTGTGGTAAAGGTCCCCTTTGAAAATGGCCATGACAGTTTTTCCTCGCCAAAATGTAGCGCAAGTTTGGAGCGTTATTTTGCCTTCTTTTCAACAAGTCAGTATGACACGGTTGGTACCGATGGATTCCTTAGGTTTTTCTAGTTTCATATGATACCAGTATCTTCACTCTATAGCTTTAAAATCGCAACTTGCGTTAATGCGGTAAAGAAATAAGTGGCGTTAAAACAAATTTTCCGTTCATGCGTTACTATCATGTTAACTTTGACAGCCCCATTGAATATGTAAGCACTGATACAGGCTCATTCTTTAAAAGCATGTGTGTTTGTGTGTGGCCAGTTGGAGAATGGCGTGTCGCACAGAGAAAGCAAGAGGAGTATTCCTCATGCGAATGACCTCTCGGACCACACAGAGTCATCATCTCACACAGCTGAGCGCAACTTTGTGACTGAGACCACACACAACGGGTAAACCACAAACCACTTTGTCTCACGTGTGCAAACAAACATACTGCATGCACAAATACAATAAGTGTATTAACTGTATATTTACATTGTGTGTTTGTTAATGTACATAATGTGGGTGTGTGCACTTGCAGGTACTTGGAGGAGTACTTGGACAGCAAGAGGCCGTTGTCTCCTCTGTCCCCACTGTCCGACAGCCCAGAGTCCACCAAGCCTCCCCTGAAAACAAAGACATCAGAGCAGCATCACGTCCACAAGAGCAGAGACAAGAATAGAGATTCTGCTATAAAGGTGATACATTGAAGTACTTGTTTATCATTCCGACACCGTTCCTCACAGCCTTATTGGTTTATTTCACCTGTTTTTCTTCACCTGTGCACTACACAGCCCAAAATGGAGGTGGAATGTGTGAAAGTGTCAAGACAGCCCCAACCACAACCATCCGAGTCCTGGGGCCCTGCAGGACACAGGGGGACCGTGCCAAACAATGAAACGTGAGCTTCACATCATAGCCCACTCTGCTTTATGTTTGTTAGACTCACCAGACATCTATGTGTTGTGACTTACTGGTGACATAAAACACCGCGACTGCATTGCATTTATTTAATTTTCTGTCCGTCTTAGTCCGCATCACGCTGAGTACTACTTACATGAAGCTAAAAGGATGAAGCACCGTGCCGACGCAATGGTGAGTCCAAAAGATACATTCATACGCACGCTTTTTTGCATCTTCTTGAGACAAGAAGTCTCTTATTGTAGATTTATTTTTTAAATGGTAAAAGGCAATTTTTGTTATGTTGGTGCAGGGCCCTAAATAAATGATAACACCTAGAATTCTTGAGCTATGTGGTATGTTTCCAGAGCAAAAGTGGTTGAACACGAATATATTCCCTGCCGCAGAAACTCAGAGAGCTAAGGGGAAACGACTAATGAGTAAAAATATACGCATTCAAAGTGCTCCAAAATTGTCTCATATTTGTTTATTGCTGGCTAGCAAGCCAGACAATGGTACATCTACGTATCACCTGGGTTTTGTTTAGAATTACAAAAACATGCAAAATTGTTTCTTGATGGGGACTAGCCCCATTTGTGATCTCTGCACGTTACTGAGTGATTCGGTCACATAGTGTTCCTAACGATGGGTTGCATTTCTAAATAGTATTTGGTGACCTCACAGATATCTGCTGCCTCCTAAAAAATAGAAATATCTCCCCAGGGAGAAACCAAAGTTTAAATCTAATATTTCCATTATGCCATCCATTATTATTTAAGATATAAACAGGATAATGGCACGATGAAGACCTGAACACAAGTTATACAGAGCCTTCGCTCTCTGCTAAACAGCCTCGTCCTGCATTAGAAAAGTACGCAGTTAAAACAACCAAAGAGCTGATAGAACAATGGCCAAGCGTCAGGGAGAAGAAAACACGGAATTTGTCAATAAAGAAGCCTATTAAGTATGTATGATTGTTAAAAACTAAAAAAAAAAATACCCAAATACAGAGAATTATATTAAAAGTCCCTAAAAATAACAGGAAAACTCAACTCTCATGCAATATTCACAGGAAATAATCTGCTCAAATTTTGTTCATTAAAGGTTGTTTTACACAAACTTCCTGCAGTTATTGCATTCACTATTTGAGTTAATTGTACAGTTTATCAGTTGTTCTTTACTGTTATTGTTATGCACTGAATATAATATGACATATCCTTAAAATATGTAATTAGTCAGGGGTTGTCAGTTTACTCAATGATAGAAAAGGGGTCCCTGAAGGAAAAGGTTTGGGAACCACTGAACTAGCTGGTCTGGCATGACTGAAGCGGACATGAATGAAGGAGTGGAGCCACACAGTTGTTAGAAGGGGATAAATCTTTCTACTGCACAGACTTGAAGACCTTCTCAGCTAATTCCTGCTTGTTTTAGACACTTATGGTTACAATATCAAAGTATTCCCTTAATATTTACTCCCATCTTTACCTATGTTGGATGTCTTATTTCCAGGTGGACAAGCTGGGGAAGGCCGTGAACTATGTTGACGCTGCTCTCTCCTTCATGGAATGCGGGAAAGCAATGGAGGAAGGGCCACTAGAGGACAAGTCTCCTTACACCATGTACTCAGAGACAGTGGAGCTAATCAGGTGAATTGCACATTCATGCAAAAACAGATACAGACACATATGCACGCAATGCAGCTCCATTGTTAACAGTTCTGTGTCTTAAGGTACGCAATGAGGCTGAAGAGCCACTCCGGCCCTGGGGCGAGACAGGAAGACAAACAGCTGGCGGTTCTGTGGTGCGTATATGTCATTTCCTCTGTTTACGCCACATCTATCATCACCGGCGAAGGACCTGCATTTTGAGGATGATTTGTGGATTCCGTCTGAGTGTCTCTATGACTTGTGTTGTCCGCAGTTTCCGATGCCTTGCCCTCCTTTACTGGCAAATGTTTCGTTTAAAGAAGGACCATGCACTAAAATACTCCAAAGTTCTGCTGGACTACTTTAAGGTATATCTAAAAAGTCTGATTTGGCATTTACAAAAAGACATTTACACAGAGGAATTTCTGGTAAACATTTGGGTTTGGTGTCATTACAGAGTTCTCCCAAAGTGCCTTCTACACCACCCTCTTGGAGTGACTCTGGGAAGTAGGTGGATAATAACTTTATATTACTGTTTTAATTAATTTGCTTTCATTCCAGCCACTTATTGATCACCACCACTCTGTTGTACATGTGCTTTCACTCCCAGGGGTACAGGAGCACCCCCTTCTTCGCTCTCACCCAATGCCAAACACCTCGGTCGGGGTTCACACGGGGGCAGCGCCTTCCCCTCTCTCATAAGCATTCCCCAGCGTATCCACCAGATGGCAGCAAACCACCTGAACATCACCAACAGTGTCCTGTACAGCTACGACTACTGGGAGGTGGCAGACAACCTCGCAAAGGAGAATAAAGGTATAGAAGCTCCTCTGAGCCTAGGGTGACCAGATCCCAACAAACCAAATGTGGGACAAAGAGTATGTTTGTGTGGGACAATGTGGGACACGTTACCAAGGCTGAGAGGTAGTGTACAGTTTTGATATAATGTCTATCTAACTTAAATAATAAACATTTCTATTCCACCCCTTATCTTGTAACATCTCTGCTGTGCCCGAATGCATCTATAGATCGGCACATCTCTTTTTGAGCTGCACGTTTCTTGTGAGACTCACATGAACTGTGTTGCTTCATGTCGCTCGTAAAGTGGGACACCTGGTCACCCTATCTGAGCCACACAGATTTACATGAAAATAAGCCACATTATGTCAAATGAATCTGTTTAAATTCTCATGACTACAGATGTTTTAAGAGCACTGTGTCCATCTTTCATTCCAGAGTTCTTCAACTACTTGAATACGTTGTCTGGGCCGTTGACTCTTCACAGTAGCATCGCTCACGCTGTCCAGTACACCAGACAGGCTCTCCAGTGGATACGCATTAGTGCCAAACTTAACTAACAAGGAGAGGATTTACTGTGACCTGCCCACTGGATCCCCAGGCCTCACTTAGAGGAGACAAAACTCTGGATCTCTATGCAGGACAGTGCTGATATACTGAGCTGGCTGGAGCTGGATGAAACCCCATGGAGTCTGATCATCCTCATAGGATGCTGGGGGTGCTCACTGTGTGCAAAGCCTTCTGAAGGATGAACTACACGCACCTTCTTCCTCATCATTGGATTAATCTGAAGAGTCGTGTGTGTGTGTGTGTGTGCTATGGATTTGAAGTCTCTAAGCATTTGCCAAATGTTCCACGGTGACAGAAACAGGACTCTCATGCAGAACAGTTGTGCAATTTCACGTGTGAAGCCTTTTTTTTATCTGTTTCTCTCGGGCCAAAACAGGAGAAGATGCAAAAAAAAAAGACCAATCCATCATATACCACTTTCTCCAAAGTAGGAAACGTGTCTGTATCTTTCTCTAATGAAAGTTTTAATGACTCTTCTTTTTAAATCTCTGATGTTTTTCACTTTTATGTGTTTTTACTGTGCAATATTTGATGGATTCTGTTTTTAGAAAAGAAAAAAAGGAACAAAAACCAGAGAAAGAAAAATGTCGGTGAGTCTCGTTGCCAACATTCAAGGTCCCTTTTTATGCAAAATGGATTTGTGTCCCTGTTTTGAGTGTGGGGGTTATGTAATTTAATGAATAATAGTGTTGAAGTTTATTGTCTCGGGTCTGGTTCTTACGGCATGAGTGGCACAGGTAACACAGCACAGAGGTGATAATCTATCCATCCATTATCTGTAACCGCTTATCCGATTCAGGGTCGCGGGGGTATAGAGGTGATAATTTGGTTATTTTCCACATTTTAACTGAAGGATTACGAAGGTCATCTGTGGGTCAAGACAATATTCAAATCATCAGCCTCTCAGAATCCGGGTGTTTTACCCTGTGAAAGCGTTAGTATGACAATCAAACCAGAATTGCTGTTTTACTTTCATTCATTTTTTAAGTTATTTGAATCGCTCAACAAATAAAAGATTCAGGCACGGATTCTTTGAACATCTTACAGGCACACTGTTTGATACTGTGACTTTTGCATAATTTTTTGGTGATAATTTATGAACAAGGACGCCCCAAATACACATCCCATGTCCTCTTGTGCCTGCAGCAAAACCTGGTTCCTACATGCACAACACACTTTCTTTCCAAAACAATGCATTTGTCATGAAAAAGGAAGAGAATCCTATAGGTTATTTCTCTCTTATTTCTCTCTTCATTCACTGACACACACAAACACACTATGTGAGTGGCTGTGTGTGAGTCACTTATTAGTAGGTCCAGTTGTGCAGAGATGATCATCCATCAATCACTCCACTGACTCTCCATCACTGCAACTATATACTTCCATAGAAGTCGCGCATGGTAACTTCAGCATCCGACGTCTGGTACCATAGCAACAGAGAACAACCAATAAGGGGGCTCTTCAGGACACGACAAGCTTTGGGTCAGAGCATCCTGCTGTTTCTGAGTCTGTGAATTTGGGGCTTGTTGCAAACTTATCCAAATTTCTTTACCTGGACTTTGCTCTATACTTTATTCCACTGTTACTTGAAGGTGACAATTATTTTTGAGGTCAAGTAAATAAATAAATCTCTTCTTTTTTTTTCCAATATTATATTTATATTTTTTTTGTTCATTTTTAAACAACAGAACAAACATTCAAAAACGTCCCCAATAATAACATTCTTGCTACAAAGAAGCTTAATAAACCTAATATTAATATAAAATAAGCCAGTATAGATACAGGAAAACATATACAAAAAAATAGATATATAAGTAAAAAGAATATACACAAGTAAAAGAAATAAAATGTAAAACAATAAAATTAAATCTATTTATATATATATATATATATATCTCTTCAAGCTCTTTTAGAGTATTTACCCATTGTTGCCTTAATTGATATAGAAAAACAAATAGATCAATTAATCCAAAACAAATCAGGCACTGATATACAAAAATGCAAGAGACAAAAAAAGACTGCTCTGGCTCAGTGACCTTATTTCACTCCATGGTGATTTAATTAATTCATTGAGCTCCTGACTTAAAACACAAATGTGCTATTTGTATGATGTTTTTCAGCCTGTACATGGTTATTATTATAGTCTGTGTGAGGATGTACATGGTTATTATTATAGTCTGTGTGAGGATCACCATGTTCACAGCAGCCTGCCGTGACGCGTTCAGTCCGCACGTGCCTCTGCGTCACGGCCGTTAGTGCCGGTGTAACCGGGCCGTCTGAGGACAACAGTGTAGAGCCAGACAAACACCAACTAGATGAGGCTTTAGACCGACTGTCTGCCGCAGGAGAGCAGGCGGTGTGGGCGCCCTGTGAACACAACAGCGTCCTGGTTTAACCCACAGAGACACGCTTTATAAAGGTGAACAGTGTTGTCAAGAGAGCGGTAACCAACGTTACATCAACAACAGCTTCACGCCTCGGCTCCCTCTCTCGTTCATGTCGAGCCCCGGTGAGTAAAGCGGTGTGAAAGTATCAGAGTGGGTGGTTTATAAACTGTACAAAGCTTTCCAAGAGAGCCACACAGTCAATTCAAGCGACATACACTCCGTTACCCGCATAGTGGCAGCACTTATAACACAACTACAGGAAAGCTGCAAGCTAACCGGAAGTTGTGCGTATTTTGTTTTTCAAAATAAAATAAGACACAACATTATGAATAGCGAACAAGTTAAAGCAGCAGTAGGCAGAATATATTTTTAGCATCATTGGGGCAAAAAAATACATAATAACCTTTCAGCATATTGTAATTCAAGTGCTTTGAGAGAAAACTAGACTTCTCCACCTCCTAATGCTGTTTTAAATGAACTGTTTGTAACTTCTTACATGTATAAATCACCCGGGTCGGTGTCCCATGAGCGCTCGCACATGCGCGCTCGCGTGTGGCTACGCTATTCAGACAAGACTCCAACACAAACTACAGGGAAGCACCAAAACCACAAAGTTATATCTAGTGAAGCCCGTCTTGCAAAACAGTGTTGGCGGCGGTCATAGTACGCGGGGTAGACCGTAGCTTTGGTCTCTAGGGCCGGAGTCTCTGCTGTACTCTGCTCCTCTGCTCGCCTTCACTCAGCTTGCTCCACCTCACGTGCATGCGCGCACACTACACACTGCAGAAGACTTCCTAGCTCTGAGAATATCTAGTGAATGTCGAGTGGACGTTTGTGCAGAAATAACTGCTGCGGCTCCTCCAGACCAACAGAGGTTTTCCGTGTCTTGTGAAGTGACGGGGCTCCGCAATGAGTAACGTTATCGTCTCCGACCGGGTGTCGGTGTCTCCCTGTTCCCTCCGGCCGCGGTCGGGAGGCGTAAGCAGGAAAAGCCAACACTAGAATCAGCAGTGATTCATGGAGAGACCTTCGTCTGGTCAGCTAACATTACTGCCAAGCAGGTGAAATATAGAGTGATATTGTGGTTTTAGCTGACGTGTGTCGCCACACTGTTTTGAGCGATGCTCGTTCATGTCTATTTAGAGCGTTGCACAAACGCGAGCCGATGCTGACTTTCGTAGACTTAACGGCCACAGGTGTCGCTGTTAACAAGCATTTCTGTTTCTTACAAAACAGTCCCTTTAATGATATTTGCTCCATTTCTGCCCACTGCTGCTTTAAAATCGTCAAATATTTTATTCTGAAAATATTCTCCGGAACCACGTAGTTTCGTCTGCTTCTGCTTGACTCTCACTGAGGGAAAAGGGAAAGCAAAGAGCTCAGGCGGTGGAGGTGGAAATGGAGAGCAAAAGCACTGGGAGGGAAAGCGAAAACGTTGAAGAGACATGGCGCGGCAGCGACACAACATAAGAGGACATCAGTCCACCAAGAGGAGTCCTCTGAAGAACAGAGTCAAGGTTGAGGAGTCGAGCTAACGTTGACTGTCTGGAGGATTTTCATCTCGCTTTGCTCCTTCCCTCGTAATCAGTGCGCACTACACGGTGGTGTTGCTCAGTATATCTGCAGAGAGAAGAAGTCTGTGCTGAACAACCCAGTCTGACAGGATAAAAGGTACAAGTGACTTCTGTTAGCGAGCAACCACTCAGC